>NW_010259847.1:195199-215318 GCF_000690775.1 Eurypyga helias
CTATGTCGGGCACTGTGTGAGTATCTAGGTAAAGACTTTTTTATTAAGCTTTTCCTATTAAGAGGTTTCTTATACGGGACCTACTCAACCAACCAGGTTTGGGTTGTTTTTTTAAAGCCAGGCTGGCAGCTCCATCAGAGGGAGCCTTACCTGCAACTAGTGAAAAATACAGCACAAATATCCCTGTGAAGCTTTTTTGGAGAAATCTTATGATGGCATCACTTTGCTCTCATTCCTTCCGTGAGTCCTTCTGCTGAGGACTAGTTTTTTACCCTACAGGCATGTGTGACTGCTGGTGGAAATCAATGGGAGATTTGTATTTGCAAAGCCTGCAAGACCACATATCAATAGCACTCTTACTTGGAGATGGGAGGTAGAAAAGCCGCCTGCCTCCCTTAGGTGTTACGGGGGCTACAGGGGGGACATGGGCTGGGCTGCAACCTGTCCGTGACTGCCCCACAAAACCTTCACAGCTGAGGATAGCTACTAGGGATAGGCCAGTTACTTTTGTGTCCCATATATTGTTTTATGTGTCTTGTAGGTCCCATACCAGACTCCTCATTCTTTCAGCTGCAATATATTCTGATTGTGCGATTCGCTCGTGAGTGCAGAGGAATTGATGGAGCTTCTTTTGAGGATCTTGTTTATGATGTCTTTCCATGTCTTCTTGTATTGATGCCGTAGCAAAGAGTACACAAAAGGGTCTGAAACAACTTTGCTGTAAGCTAAGCACTTGGAAATGATTCCCCAATGGGAATTGATGTGGACCACAGAGGATAATTCGACAAGTCTGTGGAAAAAGAAAGGTGGAGAGGGTGAATAGTCAGATTAAAAATATGGAGCAACAGCACAACTATTAGCTGTAAGCCAATGACACACACACACACCCCAACCCCCATTTATTTCTGGGCAATTGTAAGAAAACAAAAGAAAAGAAAGCCATGCTCTGAAAATGTGAATGTAGTCCTTCCTTTATACATTTCTGAGACTGAAAATGTAAACCTGAGGAGAGTTTCCCAAGGATGGGACTACACAGCTTCTATCAGAGTGTCTTGACCTCCAGCTTGCAAGGCATCTCTGACCCTCTGCAGTTAGCTGTACATTTACTGAGGCTGAAAGTGGACCTTGGTTGTGTTGCCTCCTAAAAGACTCTCTTGACCATTTACCACAATAAATGTTGAAGAATTTAGTGCAAAATGGAATAGCTCCAGCAGGATATCAGGCAGTATTCAAAAGAGCCTATTTATTTGTTACTGGAATACACCTTTTGTAGACTAAAAACTGAGTCCAAATCTCTGATGTAGACCTGGGTTTGAACTCATTTGACTTTCTCAGGCCATCAAGATACTTGATAAATGGGCATCTCTCTATAGTACTGTAACCTAGCCCTATTTTTAATGTCTAGTTTGGGATCATAAGGTAAGAAAGTTTACTGAGGATGAAAAATATCATGCAGCATCTTCTCATAAACTAATTTCCTATATATATCTCTCTTCATTTTCAAAACTGGCCATTTTAAGGGCCAAACATATACATTTGCAACAAATTTAGCAAGGCAAAACTTTTAACCCATTGAGAGAGGGAAGAGCTTTATATAGTCCTCATACCTACACTATCATGGATAGTTCACTTTGTACTGAGACAGTATTTTTGACAGTGAAATATTGGTAAGTCCACAAGGTTTTCTTTCCCCTTGCCTTTGAGCAACACTGAAGGACAGTCCTGCTCAATACGTCTCAACAGCTGTTGAGGTGTTATTGATTTTTCTGGAAGAGGAGCAGCCGTATGTGCTGCTCGGGAGCTCCACTATGCAATGGCAAATAAGATCTCTGCTGAAACTGTCATCAGCAGCAGGTGCTCTTAAATCTGCCTGGAAAATACTTCAATTGCTAATGTTTCTTCAGACAAAACTCCATTTCCAAGGAGCATTCTGAAGCGTGGTTCCTGCAGCAGCAATGGCAATAGTGTTGGTAATTCAAGCAGTTTAGAGAGGAAGATTTTTTTTTTTTTCCCCTCAGTCATTTTATTCTTATTCCATAAACTTTCACTACATCGTGTTGTTTAAAATAGCGTTGGCAGATGGTATGATCCAGTCATTTGAGCACGAAAGTGGGACTAAGGAGCCTTAATTTGTTACACCACTGACTACACGCGGCTTCTCTCTCTGTTCTGTTTGCCTAGACTGCAAAGCCATGGTCTGTTCCTTCCCAGCTTCATGTGCTGGGCTTAGCACCATGGGTCTGCAGCCAGTGCTGGGGCTTTAGCCACTGTCATCATGTTGGTAACTGAGAATAATTTTGTGTGCTTTGTACTAGCAATTTGATCACTTTGTATATCACTTCCATTGCAAGTGGGGTGTACCTGTACAATGATGTTTTTAGGAGAGGTGACATTAGCCAAAATACGATTTAGGCTCACTGACATGTGAGACCTTTGAGGTGACCAAGTGGTGTGACATGAAAATACTTGGGAATTGCTCTTGCCCCTCTACTGGTGCTGCTCGGCTCAGCTGATCACTGTAAACAACGTTGACAACCCAAAGAACAGCTATCTGTCCCAATTCTCCCTTTTCATTTCAATCAAACAAATGTTGTTCTTTCAACCTCTCCTTGTAACTCATGGTTCATATCTTCTTTACAAAGTGGGATCAAAATTCAGACATAATTATCTTCTACTGAAGCTGCCGGGGGGTCTCATAGGGTGATTCTCTCTTGTTTAATAAAATGTAGTTTATGACACCCATGTTAATATGCTCTAAAATGAGAATTGCCTATTTGAAAATTAATCATCCACTGAGTCACATTTACTTTGTAATCTACCATGAGCCATCCTTCCTCCTGTTATTCTCCACTCCACATACTTGATGCCTTCTTTGCATTTTGAATTTCATCATGTTGAATTTCATCTGGCTGATTTACTTTTATGGAATGCTTTAGAGATGTGAATTTGATTAAGCTTAATTAAATTCAGGGGATGCCTTGAATGACCAAAATATGACAAATTTGTGTCTGAATCTCTGTCAATCAGTTTTACAAGATGTTAACAACCTCCATTTAAAGCATATCGAATAGACACTTTGGGGTTGCAAGACTTGTTAATTTTACCTTCACTGACAGACCGACTAAAAAGCCTACACTTTTATCAACAGAATTTTAATTTTTTTTTCATTATGTTCCTTAACTGTTCTTGATATTTACACATTTTTCAATTCTTGTGTATTTTTTTATAGTAAATTACATTTGTAGACATCAAGCAGCAAACAGAAATGCAGACAAACCCTAAGCTATGCAATTCCATTTTGTGTACAAACAATTAAATATCAATCTTTCAAGGCATATCACGTACTTTATTGCCTTTGAAAGCAGGGTTTGTTTCTCATTTATGAGGGTAATCATATGCATAGCTTCAATGCTCATGAAAAGTTTCAGCCAAAAAGAAGACATTTTCAGTGAAGGAGCATTAATATTTCAGTGCTACCTGTAAATTAAATTCTACAGCATCAACTACGTAGTTCCCTATTTCGCTTTCATAAGCTACTTTCTGATGTCTTGTCTTCAATAACTTTTTGTTTCAAAGCCAGAAGCTGTTTTGCTGTGATACTTTGTTAATATTTTACAAACAAGTAATTCTGTAGCGTGTGTTATGTCAAATGGCTATCCAATTATTCCACTTCTAGTAAATAAATGAGAATGCTATGCTGAAGGTTAAGACCCTGATCCTTTATACAGGTAATACACACTGAAAACCCTTTATATACGTGTGCAGTATCTTTTACTGAACACATCCGTGTCCAGCCGGAGGCTACTACAGTGGGACCATATTTACTGTGCATTGCTTAAACCTGAGCACTTAACTGAGTTACGGGAGAAAATTCTGAACAGCCCAGAGTCTCATATAAACTAAAGACTCTTGTTGTTCAGGAGGCAAACAAAGCTGGCACTTCATTTTGGAGCTGGTAGGTGATGAATTTCTTACAAGAAGAAATTCTGCCCTTTCTCCAAGTATTTGAATCAGCTCTTTAAGCTTGCATTCCTAACATTTCTGTTTGTGACTAATTCTGATTTCTTGTTTTCCCCGTAGCATCAGAATTAGACCTTAGTCGTTTCTTTTGTGTTATTGATACAAAGCAGCTGACCATGAGTTTTATGCTGATGCTGATCTTACTTTATTTTCACTTTATTGCTAGGTAGACTGAATCTTTTGTATGCTGTCTTGCTAGTGAAAAAGCCCTATTTAATGACTGCTTCTTGATCCAAAAATGCCATTGCAGTAGCTGTTTGCTGATTTACCCTTAACCACTTTTACCTCATAAGTGGTGCACACATTATAAGAGGCCAGTAAAGAAGCAGATTCTTGGACTCCTGTAGCTAATCTCACAAATCTCTAGTAGCAAATCCTGCTAACCATTGCTTTTAGCCATTGTTGTTCCCCAGAGATGCAGGAACCACCTGTCAACACAGAGATGTGAGCATAGCAAGCAGCACTGCCCAGCTTGTACCAAAAGGGTTTTCTATTGATGAGGAAAATACCTCTATCTCACACCAGCTGAGCCTTCTGATGGAGACTAGAAGGCCACTTTCATTGCATATGTCAGCACAGGAAAATCTTGCATTTCTATGCACAGACAGGCAAGAACATAGCTTGCAGAGGAATTCTGAACTTGCTTGTATACCCAAGCAGGATCTGCATGCAGAGGACAGGCAACCAGTTTGAAAACACTGTTTGTTTACCCCTTGTTCCCCAGAGATGATACAAGAGAATTTTAATCTTCTTCTGCCTGTTCTACCATCCTCCTCTGTAACCTGAGGGCTTGGGGCTATGAACTTCTTTCTAGTATTACGTCAGGATTTTTAATTTAAGGCCAATTTCCTCACATTGACAGCACTTATTAACTTACTTGAGCAAAGTTGGAAATTAATATTAGAAACTGGTATGACTTTTTTTTTTTTTAATGAGAAAGCTCGTTGGAGAAAATAGGTTTTGAACAATGTTATTTAATCACACAATGATAAATACAGTAAAAGAAGAGATGTGTACTAATAGATGTTTTACAAACCAAGAAATAAGCTATGCCTAGAAATAAATAATACAGGGTAATACATCTGTCATACTGGTACAGTAGAAACAAGAATAATCAGTTTCTACTGTTATACTTCTTAAGGTCAGCCACTGAACTAATTAGAAGGGTGTTTTCCTGACAAAACGTGTCTAATCTGTTTTTTACCTTAATGTAGTCTGAAAAACTCTGGTTTACCCAGAGAAGAATTTATCTGGCTGGGGTTATAAACACAACTCCTTCACTGGTTCAAGGAATTGCTAGAGATAACTATTTGTTTTCAGTGTGGAAGCAGAAAGATGTTTTCATTATAAAGCCTTGTGTTTTACTGCTTTGAGGCCTCAATTCACGAGATACTTAAAAGCGTGTTTAATTTAAACATGTCGCTGTTTAGCGCCGGCTGTCCAAATGAGCAGCAGAGCAATATGCTTCATCAACTATCTTCTGTTCACTGCCCTGAAAAGTGATTGATTGCCTCTTTCTTGCAAATGAAAAGCTCTGGACAGAGTCCAGAAAATAATACTTGCTTATATAATTAAGCTCAAAAGCCTCCTAATCCCCCTGACTTCAACACCCTCAGACGTACGTGTGAGGTATAGGTAAGCACAGTAATGCACATCCTTACATACCCACCCATGTGTGTGGCATCCAGCAAGGTCTGAAGGGACACTCAAGCAGCTAGAGAGGGAATTCCCTGTAGCCTGTTGTGAAGTGATTCTCCTCAATGTGTCAGAACTGGAAAGGTCAGGAAAGTGATAGCCTTTACCTGCCCTGACATGCCTGGCCAGCACTTCATGCATTCAAGAGCCTACACCTTGACCCTTCCTATAGTCACTATCTGTGGCAAAGTTATCAGTCCTCAGCAGACTGAAGACTTGGGGGAACTTTTAAATTATGGACTGAAGAGAGGAGGATCAAGATTTATCTAACCCTTCTTCTATATCTTAGGATCTATTTGGACACAAGAGTAAAGAGGAGGTAAGGAGGTGGTGATGGAACACAGGGATGAGATGCCTATGGAGGAGCTCAAAAGTGCTTCTGCCAGTCCTGGTTAGAGCACTTGGCATCACTCAGGACAGAGCCACGAGCTATTCTGTGACTGCAGTGATTTTCATTAAGTTCAGAGACACAACTTGGAATGAAATTTAACCATTTGTGATGAGACAAATACTCTAATATCTTACAGCCTGAGAACTAAGGCTAAATGGCTGCAATTTAAATCCTTTCATACCCTTTTAGAGTGTGTGACATGAAGTGTCTTCTTGTGACTACCAAGTGAAAGCGAAGGTAAATCTAGCAACATTGTTGCAAATGCCTTTGAAACATTGTTGCAAGTGTCTTGGAAACATTGTTGCAAGTGCCTTGGAAACATTGTTGCAAGGGCCTTGGAAACATTGTTGCAAGTGCCGTGGAAACATTGTTGCAAGTGCCTTGGAAACATTGTTGCAAGGGCCTTGGAAACATTGTTGCAAGTGCCGTGGAAACATTGTTGCAAGTGCCTTGGAAACATTGTTGCAAGGGCCTTGGAAACATTGTTGCAAGTGCCTTCGAAACATTGTTGCAAATGTCTTCGAAACATTGTTGCAAGTAGTTGTCAGGTTGTTACAAGAATTTGCAACATTGTTGCACGTGTAGTTGTCAGATTGTTGCAAGAATTTGCAACATTGTTACAAATAAACAGCATGAATCAATTAGCCATTATCGTCATGAACATAACATCAGTGGGACACGCAGGTTTCCATTTTTACCAAGAGACTACAAGACCTTCTTGTGAATGGTTTTGTTAGAAATAGAAATTCAGGAGAGTATACTAAACAGGAAAAACTTGGAGTTGGCTACATCCCCACTTATAATGAGTAGTAATTCAGTCTTTTCAATTATTTGTTTGTGACAGATCTGAGTTTGACTGACGTCAGTCCCAATAACTATTTGGTGATATTGGAATTGGTGAGATGTTAAAATTGTTTTTTCCTTTCCCTGTTATGCATAGCAGCATTTCAGTTTTTCCAGTCTTTTAATAAGGACTGTAAGTTATAAATTTCCTTCAACAATTAGATAACACTATTTTGAATATGCTCACTTTCTAATACTTTATGTTTCATAGGAGTAATTTTGTGTTTCCCACAGGAGCCATTTCCAAAGATAAGCTAGTAGATAGATAAGGACATCTGACAATAAATCACAGGAATTCTTTTTAGCTATGAGCCAGAACCACTTTTATATTTGATGTTTATGACTAATAAACTCTATCCAGTCAGACAAAGTTATCATTTAAGTCTGTGGACCATGTTCTCACCTCAGCTGGATTTTGCTGACCAGATTTTTACAGTTTGACCTACTCAGACACGTATCTTCCCCTGCAGATCAGCCCCTGAACCAGGGAGGCAATCAGAGGAGGAGGTGACTACCTGACCTGAAACATGTCTGCAAACCGCTGTGGACTGAATTCCTAAATCACTCCCATGCAACCAACATATCGACTGAACAGCTTTTGGCCCACAGGCTGTGTCAGGATTTTATCAGATAAGTGCTATGACATTTTATATAGTTTTCTTGGCTCAGTAAATGCAATCTCTGTCATAGGAATGGAAACACTGCACAAAATCTTCACGGGAGATGTGAATCATTTTCTGGTTCAGAGTGCCCTACTTCTCTGAGCCTAGAGTGCATCTCAGTAGACTTTCCCATTATGTAGGTTTGCACTTACCTTGTAATTACATAAGGTGCAAAACAAAGTATAAAAGTACCAATAAAGGTACTTATTTTCTTTGTTGCTCGCTGCCTCCGTCTCTTTTGTTCTTCTAGACAACGCTCTCTTACGCTGTGTAACATTCAACACAAACAAGAACATAAATCATAATATCAGGTAGCAGATTTTAATGGCTTTACTTATGGGATGATAGAAAGTAATCTTTCCAGTAATTGTTTTATTTGCATAAGCCAATACCAGGTGCACTACATTTATATGGGACAATACCAAGTATTAATGCATTGTAGGATCATCTTACCCTCCAAAAACAATTACTGAGAATTGCATGATTATATATTTATATGCACACACACACATCATCAATTTGTGTGTACTCAAATTGGTGGAATTCAGCCTTTCATTCGATTGCAGCTCCTTTCTGAGTTACTGTAAACTGTATTTGTAGGCCAGAGTTTGCCTCATGATATTCAGAGGCTGAAAAAATATCCAGAGCAGTAGGCAGCATGCAACTTCCCTAGAAACAGCAATTCCAACACCACTATCTTAGGAGAAACTTCCAAGCAAGACAAGGAACATAACACAATAAAATCATAACAGGAAAAAACATGCTATGAAAATTCAGTCCAGCTTTAGAGCAATCACTGTATCGCACAACCATAAATATTTGGGCAGCCTGTACAGCTCTGCAAAAGCCAGTAATTCTATAACAAGCCCAGAGCACTGTCATGTTCTGACTCCTCATCTCAAACCAGCTTTGCTCCTGAATAAACAGATACAAATTATTCACACCCTGGGGTTTTTCCTACCTATCGCATTTTAGGGCATGATCTTCTCCTTTGAGATTCCCAGTGGTGGCCTCACCAGGCTGCCAGAGAGCTCCTAAGATCCTTGGTATGTCAGCTAGCTGAGGGGAGCACGGGGCTGAGACCACTGCAGGAAATCCCCTTTGAAATCAGCATATTTACTTACCAAAAGAGTGACAATGTGAAAACCCATCCTCCTCCCCTACCTACCTATGTAACTCCTGTGCTGGCTCTGTATTTTGAGGGACATGGACAAGTAACTGTCTCCTCCAGGCAGTTGGGTTCAATGGGCAGCACTGTTTGTGCCTCCAGAGTGATCTGGACTAGACCCTTTGGAGAGGGCAAAAGCAAAGCCAGACTGCAGTCCTGAAACCCCTCTCTACGCACATCGCAGTGCTGTTACGTGTTGACTCATTGCCCAGGTCTCATGGTACAGCAAACGCATGGCTCAGGCAAGCCAAATGGTCTGGCCCATGAGTTGTATTATGTAACTGTGGCACTGGTCTCTGGTTTTATTATAATTTTTTAATTGATGACTCACTGTCAGGTTCCACGCTCACGTCTGTTAATAGCTGTGAGGTTTATGGCCATACCCTGACGTTATTTGCTGTATCTGCAAATGTTGATCATCATCTGAATGCATGTTATGTCCTGGGGATCTCAGTGCGCTTCAGTGATCTCTGTGGCAGTGAGTTCCTATGTGACCTTTACATTGTGTTAAAGAAAATGTTTTTCCTTTGATCTGTTTTATATATGGTCTTACATTTCTAGTCCCTAGAGCAGCTATCATTAAGTACAAAATTAAATAAGCACTGGAGAAAAAGTTTGTTCTCCTTGAAATAACATCATCTTGCTCTAAGGAATATGCCTAAGTAGAATGAAAACACGTCTAAAAGTGTTACATGTTCTATGCCTGAGTTATTTCAGCTACAAATGGCAGCCAAGATGGAAAAAAAATCCACCTTTTCAAGGGAACCTATGTGCTTTCAGTTCTGCAAGAGCTGGAGAACTTGCAGTATTTTTAGGGGCAGACAGATAACCTTAGAGGTGTAGCAGCTTTGCTTAAAACCTCTGTTATTAAATTCATAGTATCCCAGGCACACAGTGATACAGGAAACCAAACCTCCAAAGTAGGTTCAATTAGGATGTTGTTAGGGTGTAGAAAGTGGTGTATTTTTTGTCTCTAACAGTTTCCCCAGTTACATCTTTTCCTTTCTGGCACATACAACGCTGTCTTTGCCTCCTGCAGCTCACACATGACTTGGGAAGTGGTGAAGACTTCAACCAATTTCTTTTGTTCAGCCTTTCCAGATGTAGCTAATAAACACCACATCACAGAGGAAGGTATTTTATCTCACTCCTTCATATAGGCAATGTACGCAGATGAGTATTTTGCTTTTGCACACACTTTCATGCACTGAGATATGAACATAAATGCAAGTTCTAGTAGTGACACTGGTAATACAACTGGATTATTGACTAAGCTTTCCTTTAAAGATTTTAATATCCTGGAAAATCTAAGATACATCCCTTTGTAGGTTTGGTATTTTAAACAAATTTTATGAGATACTGGACCTTAAGATCTGTAAAGCTGGATACACTAAAAAGATAGTATATATAATCTGGGTGAAGAAATACACAGGTTAAGCACTTAAGTGAAGTCTTGCCCAAACCTCTCACAATACCTAAGATATCTCAGTCTGAAGTACAAAGTCAAGAGAAGGCAGTATCCAGTAAAAATGCCTAAGCTAACTTGAAAGGACATGTGCCCCAAACATTCACACGATTTCATGTGGTATTTAGAGGTTTCCTTTGTACTCGCCTTGAGTGATCTTCAGGAGACCACTAGTGTCTTTCCAAGTCACAGGTAATAAAGACATCTGTCATAGTGCCTGTCGCTAGACACCCTTGCGGGTGGATTCTGAGTCACAGGAATCAGAAAATTGTCCGTACACATTTCTCAGTGTTGAAACTAGACCATGCAAAAAGCCAGAGAAGTCAGGGCTGTCTAAGTTGGGGTTACAAACTTGGTTCTCTCATTTGCCTTCTCCCAGCATCCATGTCTATGCTATTAGGTCCCATAGTAAACACTGAAAATGCCTGAATATATCCCACTTATATAATTCAAATGATGCTTTTGTTATATCGGAGCTTTCTGAACATCACTGACTGCTCCAGGATGCCTGCAGCCTTTGTGTAGTTCTCGCAGTAGGGAAGGCAATCTGAGGTCTAACCCTTTCAGGGGTGGTAGGTGTCACCATAGGCCAAATCAGCCACCAATTCTGTAGTCTAGAAAAGAAGCTAAACTCTCTTTTCTTTGAGAAGCTTTAGAATAACCTGATGCGAGAGATAAATAATGGCAATACAGGTTACTCTCAGCAAAGTGCCTATACACCTCTCTCTCCTCTGAAGAAAGGAAGTAACGCTCCCACAATCCCATTGAACCTACATCTCAATGAGATGATTACAAAATGCAAGCACACCCTCAAATTAACCTGGACCATAAAATGGAGAGGAGGAGACATACCATTGAGATTTTTGCCCTTTTTCTAAGCTTTACTGTGCAGTCCAGGCATTCTTTAAGCATTAGGCATAATGATTGCTATTTCAAATAGCCCCCAGTAGGTCCGTGGCACTGGCCTGGGAGTAACCACCACATCTTATGGTGCGTGCAGGAGCTAAGTCAGGGCACAGTTTAGCAACCAGACAGCACGTAGGGCAGAAGGGTGTTTTTTCCTCAGTGTGACTTGGGGGATAAGGGAAGATTTATACATGTGTTTCTCAAGAACACTAACAGAACTCGCCCAAAGTTCTGCACTGCATTCTTGGACAAGAGGGAGATCAAAGAGCTTAACTGGAGAAATCTGAGCAAATTTTTCTGTTCCTCTAACAGTGTGTTGTCCTGCCCTGATCCTTTCAGACTTACTTGCCTTAAGCTTAGGAATCCTCAAATGTGACCCTTTTTTGAGGACAGCCACATGTGCTTTTAGTCCTGCAGCTCTGCTCCGAGCTGGCTGCAAATGGAGAGAGCTGATGTTCACCTCCAGCATGCAGAGGAAAGGACAGTAAGGGGGGGTCAGGTGGGATGGCTGGTGTGGGACTCACCTCTTCAACTACTCCCCGCTTTCCTCTCTTCCAGGCAGACTGATTCTATGATTCTATGACTTCTTCCCTCATATCAGACACCTCCCTACACTACCAGCTGCCAGCATTTTTCTGAAAGACATCTCCCTTCCCCTCAGTCTCTGACAGAGACAGTCTGAACCTGGAGATCCCATCTCTGACTGTCTCCCAAGCAGCACACGCATCCCTCACAGCTGCTCTGTCACCCTACCTAGACCAAATCATTTTCTCCCTTTTTTCCAGGCAAATACATCAGACCTTTCCTTTTCCAATCACCTGCTCCAGCCACACTAAGCCCTAAGACAAACCAGTTCCTCTGAGCAAACCAGGCTGACTTCTTTCCACACTACGAGCCGTGCCTCTGGTTTCCCCTTCCCAGAGCTCACTTGCTGACTCTGCCACCCATCCCCGTCACAGCTGGGTCTTGGCCCATCTGCCCCAGATCATCAGAGCCTCTCAGTCCTCAGCCAGGACATTCTGATTGGTCAGCCGTCCTGTCCCTCTCTGTCCTGCCTCAGCTGTGCAGGTTCATTCCTCAAATTCCCATTTCCCAAGCAGATCACTCTAGCTTGTCCTGCTGCTCCCTTCTCACCAGCCTCATCCCATGTCTTTCCAACAGTGCCTGGTTTGGTTCTCTCCTTTTCCTCGTCTCCACTACTTGTGGGCAGAGCTATCATGTACTCACAGCACACATGGATTTCCTCCTCCCCCGTGCACCAGGCACCTTCTCCAGCTCCTCAACAGAATCGCTGCCTGCCCAGCACCACTCTTGGACTTGCACTCAGCAAGGCTTTCCCTCCTTCAGCTTTACCACTGTACTCCCCTTACTGACCCAGGGAAAGCTGTCTCT
Source organism: Eurypyga helias (assembly GCF_000690775.1). NCBI lineage: Eukaryota > Metazoa > Chordata > Aves > Eurypygiformes > Eurypygidae > Eurypyga > Eurypyga helias. Next base: position 207,742 of record NW_010259847.1, read on the forward strand.
CCCACTCTCCCTCCCTCCTCCACCCAAATTTTCATCCCTTCCAGATCCAGACGTAACCAATTCAGGCAAGATTTACAGTTTGTGCATAGTCCCTGATGTGACTCTCTTGCACAACATCCCAGCACACATTCATACCCGTTCTGTGCTTGCCTTCAAGCCCATTATCCTCCCAGCCCCCAGAGACTTTCCTCCTCCTGTGCTTAAAGACTGTCATTTGAAATGAATTCCATACATCCCTTTCTTGTCATATTAACATTGCTGCTGAAGTCTCTCTCACTTGGATTTAAGTATAGGCATCCATGCGTATGCATTTTGTAGATATTATTCCCATACATTTCTGCCTTCAGGAAAGATAAAGTTCCTGAGAACACAGCAACAAGGAAACTGCCGGGTGAACAAGCGGCATGCAGCACCCAGCTTCTCTTCTGAACTCCGAATGCAAGGACATGTGCAGCCTCAGCCTGCTCCCTCTCAGCGATCTAGCAACATTTTGGGCTCTCAGTGCCAAAAAATGTAAATCTATCGACCACTAAATTCACCTTCTGAGACAAAGGGCAGCGATCCAATCACTGTCTCAAAGAGAAATGCATGCTCAGCCAAAACTGCCTATTTCTTTGCTGTCCCTCCCAAAGCAAGCCCTTAAGCATAACAAAAAAAGAGTTGTTTCTGCAACCAGAGAAATAAACACAAGAAAAAAGAAACATGCAGAATAGAAACTGGCAAGAAGGATGCTTGTTCTCTCTCCTCCCCATCCCCTGCTGTGATACAGATCAGACTGTATTTAACACAACCCATTTCTCACTCCTCTGCAGCGAACAGTCTCACTCGCTGAACACGCGGGTACCTTACCTGGGATGGATGTCCACAAGCAGCACCAGGGTCTGCATAGTGATCACGTCAATCCGCTTACAGTGAAACCGTGCCACCTTCAGCACTTTTAGATATGTGAAACACAGGACTATAAGGGAGAGGAGGAAGCTGAGGGTGTGAAAGACCCCAGTGAAAATCACAAACTGTGTCCTATCCTCTGGTCTCTTGTTGTACAGGGTGCAGGAGGCATAGAGATGATGGAAACCCACCCAGGAGAGAGAAGCTGCCGCTATCGGGAACGACACCGAGTGTAACCACGTGTAGCTCAGTATGAGAGCAGCGTCTCTGTATCTCATTTTGGAGTGATAACTTAGAGGGAAGACCACAGCAATCCACCTGTCAATGCTCAAAGCTGCCATGCTCAGCATGGAGTTCGTGGTGAGAAAAGTCTCCAGAAAGCCCACAACGTGGCAGATCTGATCTCCTCCTGGTTGACTCTTGTAAATGATCCCAGCCAAGGTCAAAGGCATGTTGGAAACAGTCATCAACAGGTTGCAGAAGGTGAGGTTGAGGATGAACAATCCCGGGACCTGCTTGCGGATGTCGGCGCTGTACAGGAAGCACATCAGCACCAGCACGTTGGCCAGCAGGGCCACGAGCATCAGCACCACCACCACGAAAGCCAGGATCACCTCCCAGATGCTCATGGTGCGTCCAGTCACAGGAAGGACATCTCCGAAACTGCGCCGTGCCGGCACCTGGGGACCATGGTGCGAGGCGCGCTCACCTCGCCCTCCTCCCCAGCCTGCTCACACTCTTGCATGCCCTCCGTATTTTTAGAAGAGCTGCAGTTTTTTTCTCCAACCTCCCCCTCCTCGCTGCTCCTTTCCACGTCAACGCTTTCCGAGACGTGCACAAAAGCGCTGGGAATGCCCATCAAACTGCGAGGAGGGCTTAAAAAATATCAGCAGGGCTGAACCACTGTCTCCATTTGGTCCATTCGAAGGACAGCAGATTATTCTGAGAAACTGCTCTCCTGAGATCCCTAATTATCAGCCCAAAGCTTGCAAGCATTTCACCGAGTGAATTGTGCTCTCCTTCTCTCTTGCTTTCTGTGTCTCTCTCTCTCTCTTGCTCTTTCTCTCCCCTCCCCTCTCCTCCAACCCTCACTCCCTTCCAGGCTGTATGTAACCTGCTTTTTATGATCACAGATAAAAACCCCATTAATGGATTAAAGCATGCTGGTGATTCGCAAACGTGATTATGTCATTCCCCACCCCACAACCCCTCCCCTTCCCCTTGCGATTGTGACTAGACTTTCCTCAAGAGAAATCCCATGCTTTCATTTAATTGATTTAGCCATTAATTTGCAAACAGCCATGTAACCGAATTCCTGCACTCCGGAGTGTTTCCTACATTTCAGTGCATCACTTTCACAGCTGATGCTTGCTCTCAGCCAGGGCAGAGGCTTTCTTTTCCCTTCATTAGCTGTGCTCAAAAAGATGGGGGGGGAAATGGATGTATTCTGCTACTTTTCCAGAGCTGTCATTAAGCTACCGGAATGGTTTTACGGCTCTAGTTTTGCACTTTGCAGTCCTTTGTCTCCAAGCATGATGCATAGGAGGAAAATTGTTGCCTCCCCAAAGCCCTAAATGCCACTGTAATATGCCCAAGGTCATAGAGCAAGTGAGTGGCAGGGACAGCAACGTGCTGCCAGCCTTGGTATTCCACCAGGTTTTCTCCCCTCCAACAGCCTTTGCTTATTCCTAATCAAAGCCTCTCTCTCTGTGAGGGTGAGTGCCCTGTGAGATCAAAACCAAGAAGCAGCTTGGCAAAGGAAATAGGAATGGATCTGTATTGCACATAATTAGGTGTTAAAATTAAGGGTTTTTTTAAAGGACAGAGTGGGAACAGTTTTCTAATTGCCTGTCTCTTTAAAACAGTTCTAACTGGGGATGCTGAGAGGCTGCAAGCAATTGGGACAGCTTTCTCATCACGCCAGGCAAACCTTAATCCCCACATAATAAGAAGGCAAAAGGTACCCTGTAGCACAGTTATTGTGGCTTAGTAAGTGCCTCTGCACGTGTGTGACAGCTAGGTGCCTAAGCGGATTTTTCCTCTGTGCTTGCAGCCCTTGCCAGAGCCATGCAGGCTCGATTTACAGCAGCCACTGCAGGCACTCGGGCTCGTCCGCTCAGCAGCAGAGCCATCACCCTGCATGGTGTCAGAGCTTCGCATGTAGGAAGGCTCCTTCTCTTCCACTTGTGTTTTGTTTTCTTAAACCAGGCTTTGAAGGGCTAACGGTGACAGAAGGCTGTCAGCAGGCAGCTGGGACTCCCCAGGAGGGTTTAGCTGGGTACTCAGGTCCTCCACGCACACCCTCAGCTGAGGAAGAATGGCTCAAGGTACAGAGCCCAGGTCTGTCCATGAGCCCTGTGAGCTCCCTGTCTCCTTTTTCCAGCAAAACAAAGCAAGGAATTCATTCCCTACTTCCCATGGTCGGGCAGGTGTTCAGCTATACCCATGGAAGTAGGGCTCTGTCATGCATAATGGTTACTTGGGAGGACAAACATCATCACTCCAAACATCCCCTCTCCTTCCTTCTTCTTCCCCAGATTTATATGCTGAGTATGACGCCATATGGGATGGAATATCCCTTTGGTCAGTTGGGGTCAGCTGTCCCGGCTGTGTCCCTTCCCAGTTCCTTGTGCACCCCCAGCCTCCTCACCGGTGGGGTGGAGTGAGAAGCAAGAAATGCTTTGACTCTGTGTCAGCACTGCTCAGCAGTAACGAAAACATCCCTGTTATTGACACTGTTTCCAGCACAAATCCAACACACAGCCCCATACCAGCTACTGTGAAGAAAATTAACCCAATCCCAGACAAAACCAGCACAACTGGTAAGTTTCTAAAGACATGGAGGGGAATGCTATGCCCACTTGGTCTCAAGGTGATGTCTGGCTCCTCCTTCCCATACTCATCCAGCCTCCTCCTCCTCGGCTCCAATCAATCCTACAAGGCCCCAGCTGCACAAATCATTCAAGCAGCACAGGCACTGGGTAATTTAGTCATTTATCTTGCACTCACCAGGCTATGGGTTTATCAGGATGGTTTCCTGAAGCAGTGTGCTGTTTTCCCTTTAGAGAGTGGTGGTGCCTCTTGGGTTCAAAACTCTGCTCATGAGTGATTCCTTGGTGTGACAGGGGTCTGGCATTAGTGTAAAGCCCAGGTGAACAGGGAGGGAAGAAATTTTCTTCTGGAAATAAAGGATTAGGGAGGACAGTCAGGAAGGGACGATTCTCCCAAAGGCATGGATAAATGTGAAACAACAGGAAAGGAGGTAGTTCAATGAAGCAGTGGTGGAATATGAATGGTCAGATTCGGGAGTGGCATTGGATAGACACTGCAGTGGACCTGTCATGAGGGGATCAACGAGGAGCTGGTGTGGAGGAAACAGTGGAAGGGTGGACATATCTGGAAGGGCAGGGAAGCTGGTAGGATTAGGGACTGGTTCTGATGGATGTCTTTACCGGGGAGTGGAGAAGCATACAGGAGTCGATAGCTGCAAGACAGTCAAGAGGAGACCCACTAAGTGGTGTCTGATCTCCTTCCTCCAAGACCTGAAATCTCCCCTCCCTCCACCTAGCCCTTTTTTCCCCCCCAGGAGTTTGATAGGGTGCTATGACTGTTGATATTGATGTGGGAAAGCTAAATTAAAGCAGCAGGTTTGGCATGTACTTCAGTATACGCTGGCCTAAATGAATGAAGCATTCCTCATCCTGTGCTTCACAGTTTACTGATTGCTTTGCCTTTTCCTATCAAGCTACTCTGTGTTGTACAAGTTTCTTGGGTAAAGAAAACATTATTATCAGTAAGGCTAAACTCCCATTGTTTACAGGAAAAATGTAGCAGCTGAAAAGGGTTTAAATCTACAATCAAGTGAAAAAGCTTTCTAGATTTCAGGAGAAAGCTGAAGTTTTCTCTTGATGACTGACTTAAGTCTCAGTATTTATGTCTAACTCTAAAGGCCCAAGTAATTTACATAATTGATTCCCCTGTTGATAATCCCTGAAGCTGAGGATATTTACTGAATGCTCTATTTATCTATTTATCATGCATACCTAAGAGAGCATCAAACAGCTTCATTTTATACAAATCAGGAGGAAAGAATATGCTGTGCATATTTCATCACCATAGAGGAAATGAATGTGTTGCCTGTAAGCTCCTAATGGCAGGGGCTGCAAGTTTGGTTTGTAATATTTCAGTGACAGATTACATGGTGAATTAGCAATAAGCACTCCTAATAAATATCAGTTACCACCAGTGAACCTTCACAGTACCAGGTCTGGGATTAGAAGATCAGTCCTCCTTCAGCATTTGCTCCATCATCAAACACACAAAACCACAGAACATCAGTTGTGTTCCATATAACTTAAATGCAGGGGTCACTCTGTGAAGTATGACCCAGCAGATAGAGCAACAGGCTGCCAACTGAGACATCTGGGTCCTATGTGACCATGGGACATCAGTTCACCAAAGCTCTCCCATCTTTGCTTTGTCCTGTAAACTCATGGGGAGAAAAGGCAAGGTGTTTGTATACAACAAGGTCCGGAACCTTGAGAGAGCCTGAAGGCCTTAATCAAACAATGAATTTTATGCACAAATGACTAGTTCTAGAAGGATCACATGGCCCTCTTGCAATGCTTTTACAATGGCCTATCGCTAATGGATTGGTGGCCTACATACCACATTTAATGCCAGTTTATCCCGACTGAGATATGACTTGTACCAGTATTGTACCAAACAGGAAGCATATTGCAACAATATGGAACTCCTTCATATAAGAGGTCAATTTACTACTTTCCAAGTAGTAATTTTTGTTACATTTTTGTCTGCATTTGGCAATGGACAAAGTCATGAAGCTGATTAAATCTTCAATATTTTGGGTTGACCTTTCAACTTCAAAAATTCTACAACACATGGATGCAAGATTTGCTTTTGCTGAGGTGGTCATGAGGGGAAAAGCCTTTCTCTTGATGCTGTCCCACTGAGACTATGATATAGCTTCTTGAGATAAATGCAATGTTCAAAGTTATGTCCAATATATCCTATACAGGAGGCTACTTTGATGGCCTAACTAAAACATCTAAGACACTCATTTTCGATGACACTAATGTTTAAGGCTTTACACTACTGAGAAAACTACTTGAAAATCTAACCTGAAAACACATTTGAGGTCTGATGCATTTCCTTTGTACTGAGAGCTGTAGATCTCCAATTTTTCTCTGTCAAATTTTGGTATCTCAGTTTCATGCTTTCACTGCACTTTGCCTATTGTCTCACCTTCCTCCTTTGATCAGCAGTGTACAAACTTTACAGGACTTTAATAACAGGAGTACTGACACATGGAAGAGATTGTTTCTCCTTTATCTGTATCTTAGCCAGTTCAAAGACAACCAGTTTCCCCCAGGAAGCCAATGTGCCTGCAGACAGCCCTTGGGTATTTTCTTTCTCCTCCATTAGCCTTTGCTTTTTGCTTCACGGCTGTTTGGAGAGTTTGCAACATATTCATGAACCACAGAACTGGGTCATTTCAATTTATTGTCAATTAAACTAAACTTAATAACAGCTGTATCTTTAGTCGAATTATTTGAAGGTCAAGTGTCACACTGGAAAAGCCAGTGTTATCCTCTTTTGTGTAAGATAATGGTTCAAGAAATCATCATTGTGCTGGACCGATGGTAAAGTCTCAGTGACTCCAGCTGTCAGAATTTCACCGTATACGTATAGCACAGGTAGTGGGAATAATGATTTGTATAATGTCTACACACTTTGTCAGGGTGGTATACAGACTTAACGGGGGCCCTGGCAGTTCATTGCTCCATTAACAACATCAGAAGCAGAGGAGAACATTTTCTTCTCTGCATCTCTAAAATCATAACTTCTGATTCAATGTATGGAAAGTGATTCAAGCCTTTGGTCACCATACCAGGACAGAGACTCCACAAGACAAGGCACAAGGAACGTCTTTAAGCATTCATATGAGTTTACTCTGGTCTGTCTTCAGCCCAGTACCACGCAAAACCTTGTCAGGTTGGCTTGATGGAGACAGAAGCCGCAGCTCTGTCCGTCTCACGCCCTGGCTACACCTCTGTGTCACCTTCACTGACCAAAGGGTCTTCTACTTCAACCCCTGCCCTTCCCAGCCCCAAAGAATAGCATCACGTAGTAGCTTCTTGTCTAGTTCCTTGCGCTCTAGCAGATGCTGTGTATTGCACACGTGAGCATGCATGGTACACGGGGAATAACAGGGGGCTACTGGCCAGCCAGATGATAGTAGCTTCTTGTCTAGTTCCTTGTGCTCCAGCAGATGCTATGTATTGCACACGTAAGCATGCATGGTACACGGGGAATACAGGGGGCTACTGGCCAGCCAGATGGTTCCTCACAGGCCACCACTTTCAGGAACTGGGGAAAGAAACCCCCCGCTGCCTGGCTGTGCGAGTGATAGAGCAAGGCTGCTCACCAGGGCCCTCCTGGTGAATTATTCATGCTCAGGTTGTCACTGTTGGTTTGCTTCATACAATTACAGCAACATCAGGTCCTGAGGCACACAGCCGATGCTTCTGGCACTTCTGCCTGCTGGCTGGAGTTTTAAGGGCTCTTAGGGCAGCTAAGGAAACCAAATCAAGGCAGCAGCAAGCCATGTGAACCTTTGAGTCAGGGATGTCTGTGGGTGGATGTGTGTGTAGGTGGAAGACACAGCT
>NW_010259847.1:215345-230692 GCF_000690775.1 Eurypyga helias
AGAGCTTTCTTCCTGGGGACCAATTAGTGGATGAGCAAGCTCAGTCACTTGGTGCGAGCAGGAGAGTATTTGGTCTCTTAGTGTTATTACTGCAAATGCAAGATTTTAAATGACATATTCCAGTTTGGGGTTTGGGTCACAGTTTATATTTTGGAATACTCCATATCAGCATCATCAATGATGCAAATATTGGGTCCCACTTCATCTTCATATTGAGCTATACTAGAATGGTATTCATTTAAAGCAGAGTGCAGGAATGTACCTGCTTTATTTGGCTTACCTATAAAGAATCTTTAAGCTGGAAAAGACCTTTAAGTTTATCAAGTCCAGACTTTAACCCAACACTGCCAAGCCCACCACTAAACCATGTCCCTGTGCACCTCATCGACATATCTCATAAGTCCCTCCCGGGATGGTGACTCCACACCCTCCCTGGGCAGCCCCTTCCAATGCCTGACAGCCCTTTCCATGAAGACTATTTCCCTAATATCCAATCTAAACCTTCCCTGATGCAACTTGAGGTCATTTCCTCTTGTCCTGCCATTTGTCCCTCAGAAGAAGAGCCCAATGCTTCCAGAGAAGGCAAATAATTTTTTCCGTTATCTCTTTCACCATTCATCTCTGCAAATGTGTATGCAAAAGGATTAGAATTATTCAGCACACCCCAACACACTTTCTGACCCAAATCCTGGAATATACATCTAAGAAGGCTGATTTCCATCCTCCAGGGTATGTTGAAACAGTATCTAGTATGCTACTTGCACCAGCTGAATGAGAATTGCCATTGGAAAACTGGGAAAAAGGAATTAACGCATTTGAAGACTACTTAGATGACGCCATCATTATTTGCAAGCTGTGTAGCTATTCTGATGCTATTCACATGAAAACATGTCAATCAGATATCACCTGAATTTTAAAAACTGTTATTATTGCTCTGAGTTACTCATGTTTTCCTGTCAATGTTTTCATAAGGATGAGAGCAAACTGACGTGCAAGTAAAAGGGGCTCCATGAGTGCCCATGAGTGCTTCTCCCGTGAGGAGATGTAACGAGGACTCTATCAAATATTGAGACTGTCTTGACAAGACCCGGGCTGTCACAACAGGTAGAGATGGCCTTTCCTTTTCCAGGCTTGCCATGCGGATGTGGCGTGGTCCCTCAGAAAAGCAGAGCTGCCCTGTGAACTGATGTAATGGCCTGAGCTCAGGTAGGGCTGTGGTTTAGGCTCATTGCTGGCAGATATCCAGCATGGGTTTACGGCTCATGGAGACAGCTTTGTCATCACGACTGTTTGTGTCTTTTTTCATTAGCTTTACAGAGATGTGTGGTAAATTTGCAGTAGGAGAGCTAAAAGTCTCCAACAAATCCAAAGGCACTTCGTCTTAGCTACATCTACATATATATGGGAGGAAAGCTTTGTCCTGAGAAGTCTGTGTTTGTGCAGGTGACTTCTAAAGTGCCTGAAAATATTTAGAGACCCATTTCCAAATGAGAAGGCCATGCAACTGGAAAGACACTCATTCAGGGACAGTAATTAAGCTTAGGATTAACCTCTGGTGCGCTGCTCATAATGCCACCTAAGATGTGACAGTCAGTCTGGGTTTTAAACTGTCGTAGGAAAAGCATTGGATATTTGAAATGCAGAGGAAGAAGAAAGGCAGTCACTAATTAAAAGACCAAAAGTATTCTTGGATGTCTGAAGATAGGTAAAACAAATGCATTCCCAATTTTTTGTGGAGAAAAGGCAGGACTGAATTTGCCAGATACTACACTTAATATTGGTCCCAAGCTCTGATAACCAAGTGATATCTGTCACATTCACATTCTTCTAGGCATAATTTGTTCTCTTTACCCTGTAGTTCTTCAAAATGTCAGGGCAGAAATCACTTTTGTCACACTTGCTCTTTTTAGATGTGCAGTATTTCAATTTTCTCTTGTTTTAAACTTGGCTGGCAAAGATAAAAATAGAGGCTTGCAGCAGAAGGCTTTTAAAATGACATGTAGATGGCAGTGCCTGTTTCTATATAGAAACGTCATACATGAGCACGCACTCTCATAAAATTCCATTTAGCAATTAGCTAGGTATTTTATTTTTTGTAATTGCTTCTAGTGTACCATTTTTATGCAAATCTTCCTATCTATTCACTTTGGATGAAATGTCCATTATTAAAAGCGTTATCTTGTGATTGAAATAAATTATTTTTGCATCTTGTTTTTCTATTGAGCAGAATACCATTTTTGCTCTCTCTAATAAGTTCTGCAGGGAAGGAAGTTATTATATATATGGGGATGATCTAACCAAATATGTCTGCTTTATTAACGACAGATATTTGGATCATTGCCTCTGGCTGGGCAGAAAAGTTTTGGTTCAAATATATTTGTCATTTACATGAACATATGTACTTTTTATACAGCTTTCTTTTGCTTTGCTCCCCTTGCTGTACTGGAATTGTGGACTTCAGAGTTCAGCTAATTGGGTGTCACCCGCAAGTTCTACACCTGATTGCTTAACTATTTTAAATATACTGGAAATCTCATTAATGCCATTCCAGGTCAGGGAAGGTAACATTCAATTCATAGGTCTTCAAGAGACTAAAAGACTCTCTGTTAAAGGCTTAAGTTATTTCCCTGTAACAGCTGCTCTAGGTTTGTGATTCCTTTGGATTTGTGATATATTGATAAAGCTTTTATAAGGATTCTTTTCACTGGAAGCTTTTCTACAGGTCCACTAACTTTAAGGACTTTGGAATTCTGATTTTAATTATTGCTCTAACTGGCTTACCATGGTAATGAAGGAATTATGCAATTCCTTCGAGAAGCACAGGCAACCTTTTTAAAATAGATGTGTTATTTCCAGGCCCATAGTTTAGGAAGCACTATTAATAAGGTACGGCATGCCCTTGCTATCAGTTAAAAATGTTATTAGACTAAAAGTTTTTAGTTAGATCCTGTGAATCTAAATCAACATTTTGCAATCCAAATGGAGAGCAAAAAGGAGGTGAATACTAAACATACTTGGTTTCTGTTTTAATTCAAAACAGTCATATAACCATTACCACAACAGTCAGGTTCTTAGAAACGTGAAACTACGACAAATATAGCTGTGCTGGCATTTCCTTTGTAATTGAGAGAGGCAGAACACCAGCCCCTTTTTGTATCAGACTTTTAAGATCATGATAAACTGGAAGAGCTGCTTCTGTGATCCTTTATTGACACTGAACAGGACCTGATCTCTAAGATATCCCATCTATTGTTTCACCGGTTGGTTTGTACAGCTGGGAGCAAGCACAACATTTATTGTATTGCAAAGCATGCGCATTGGCTGTCCTCACTCCTAGAGCAGAATGTGTTCCAGAAAATATTCCAATGCAAAATTAATTGGTGAGTGAGTTCCTGTAGCTGATATATGCGGGTGCTGCAGCCTGTCTGGAGCAGCAGGAGATGCGTCTGACTTACAAGAGCTCACAGAGCTACAGGAATCAAGAAGTCTGAATGCTCTGCAGGACTGCAAATGAATTCAAGCAAAATGAAAATGTAAGGCAATAAACATGCTAATAGCATACCAAGTTGGACAGGAATATTACTGAAGAATTAAGAAAAATCCTATATGCCTGTTGGGTCAGCTTATACTGCAATGTATGTGGATGCATGGATCAGAAAGCTACCAAACAAGTATTAACTTGCCTGGACATTAGTGTCTGCTAAGAAATAGAGCAGCTGTATCACACTAATTTTTTTAATTTCATCTTGGTTAATTTCATTTAGCTTATAAGTTATCATTTATGTGCATAGTAAATAAAGGATATTGCTAAAGATCGATTAATAATATCTCAGACTGTTTAAAAGGCCACCTCTTCAAAACTGTGGAAAGATGAAAGAAGCTTTTAATGTATTACTGCTTTTTGGAAGGACTACTCTCTTCCTTAGGAAATAGTGACTCACTTGATGAAGGACTTTAAACCCTTTTTATATTTACTCCAGTTTTTTTTATTTTTACTCCCGTTCTCATCATGACCGAAAGACCAAGGATGACTGGAGCCACCCATGCTGCCTTAGAAGGCTAGGTTTCACCACGAAAATGGAAGATGGACTGAATCCTCTCTTGGTGACATCAGTGGAAAAGCATTTGCATGTTTAATAAGATGTTGTTTCCCTTCTAGTCTTGAAGTGAAGTAGGCTTACAGAAGGGATGAATGAGAGCAAGGCAACAAGACAAAGAGCAAAATTGGCTAACTTTTCTTTAGGTTAACTCTACCAGACAAGAAGAAACAGGAGTTAAAATTTCGAGAGAGAACTCATTAAATGACTGATAACCAAAATAACCTTTTTGGAACCTTCCACTAAACACAGGGCATCATATGCATTTACCTCTTAAAAGAGAACCAGTGTTGTAATAGAGTATGCACAGGCAAAATCAGATACTGTCACTCTTCTCCTACAAGCATGGGAAAAAATCCACCTGGATTAGTCTTCCTTTCATTAAGTAGCTTAATCAGAAGAGCACTGAGGTCTGGTTTTGACACAGAGTTTAATGTTTCTCCAAGATACACAGCTGCCACTGAAGTCTGTGTTCAGTAGGTTAGCAACATGCCTCATCTCTACTGGTGTAGAGCATGTGGATAAAACTCCTCATGACTTTTTTAAAGTCATAACCTTTCAGTCATCTATAAATTTGCCTTGTCATCTCTTTAATTTTTTTTTTTCAATTCGGTAAATGTTTAAAATAAACCCAAACAATGACACAGCAAGTATTGGCTGCTTTCTCCTGTGTTCTTACAAGTCCACATACTCCATGTGGGTTACTGATAATGAAAGAAAACTTATGTAGAACTCATGCAAAGAGACAGAGCCAAACTGGTGTCCAAGATCAGCAAGACACTGATGGAACAATTTGGAAAATTACCCAGTTCACAGTAGTACTGTGCAATTATTAGCTGTAAACAAATGGGGACAGCTTCAATTTTTACCAGGGAATTCTCATGACTGGTCTGGAGTTTGTTGCTTCCTACCATGGAAGAAATTACATTAATCCACATTCATATAGATTATTTCCATGTCTACCAGCTAATCCATTTGTCTTTTTAAAACATTCTTCTGATAAATGTGCAGAGAAGCCGTGAGAAAAGAAAAAAGCAACCACACAAGAGGATTTAGAATTTGTGGAGGGAGCAAGTGAGGACAGAGACCCTGAAGTGATCTGTTATATCCTTTATATCATAATATTCTAGAATGTCTTTGACTTTTCTTATATTAAATTTCGCCTGATAGTTGAGAGTCTAGCTACAAAATCTAATTATAAGGGAGAAAAGAAGAAAGTGATGAAGTTTTGTCTATGTCCTTAATCACTATTTGATTTTTATCAACCCTAGGCATAATAAACATCGCCTGTAATTATCTCCCACGCAGAAAGATTACTTCCTTTTGTCATGAATACCTGTCATCCAGACCCAGGAACCCTGGGTTGTTATTACTCAGGGCTCGAGGAACACCTGCATTTTCTTGGCAAGCTCTGCAAACGATAATGCTTTAGCAGTATTCATGTAAGAATTTCCTTTGCTTTCATGAGTATCACATTGATCTCGTAGCTATAGAGGAAGAAAACTTAAAGGAGTTGCTGACTGATTTCTTTTCACAGTGCTGAGGATCTTCCACACTACATCACAAGTTTTAGATGGATTACATCATCACAGAAAGTCCCCACTTCCGCTACTTGCGGGAAAGTTTAACCCCCTGAGGATTTGGACAGAAAGCTCAAAATGTGTTTTAACTTTCCTGACAATGATATTTTATGTAAAAGAAAAAAATCTAATTATTGCTGAAAAGTATTTATTCTCTTTTCATTTTAAGTCAGTAAAATTCAATTAGCTACAAGGAGTTGTTCGTCTTCTACCTCCAGACCCTGGGAGGTGAGGAAGCACTGCAGCCAGGGTTATCCACACCTGGAGACACAGGCAGGGTCCCTGCAACCCTACGGAGAGATGATGCTGAAGCTTTTTTTCCTCATCATACATTTGCTTTAAACTGAGACACTGTTTTCACAATTGGGTCTAAATGCAGAGAAATTGAAGTTGTGTCTAATATGTATCCTCTGCAATATTTCCTCATTTTCAAGCAGTGTTGCTGGTTTGGATTTCCAGTTGTCATAATTTCTCCCCTCTGCACATAGGCATCTCCATCTTTCTGGTACCAGCTATGTTAGGTCACTGTGGATTTTGAATTTATTTTCTTCTAAATTTTCTTGCAAGTTGGTGGAGGGAAGCAACCAAAACTTGAAACTCTGATATTTCCTCATTTTTTTCTCAGTAAACCTTTTTAACATCTGACAGCCTGTCTTCTCTTTAGTGTTGTATTGAGGGAAGGAAAGAGCATTACAGTGAGTTACACAGGAAAGCACACACAGAGAATAAAAAATTCAACCCCATTAGTATAAACTGCATGCCTGCTCCTCAGGAAAACCTCTAAGATACATTGTGAGGGCAGAGATTCAAGTGTCAGTGACCCCTTTCAGATAAAAGACCTTTTGAAACAGCATTTCAGATCTAGGTACCAAATTGCAAAAGTCCCTTGGACAAGAAGATGCCTGCACTCCCTCAGCAAGGTTTTGTCTGAAAGAACAAATGCGGGGAGTAGCATCCACCTTGTTGGCCATGGACGAACATGGTAGTGGTGATCAATGCATGGTGATGTTTGGAAACACCTCTGGAGGAGTCAGCCACGAGAGCTCAAGTGCTCCATAAAGGAGGCACACGCAGACACTGGGTTTCAGGGCAGCTTTGGCCAGATGTGATACTTATGCTGAAACAGGTGAAACAGGACCATGTGTTTTAGGATGTGTGAGCAAGCCTATCCTCTGGCTCTTGGCACTGAAGGACCTGCTCTAAAGACCAGCTAAAGGCCTCACTTGTGGTGTCAAGAAGATCATAGTAACACTCCAAAATCCTTGAAATATTATTGTTCCAGCTGTGCCCTTCTTTTCAGGACCCTAACATGTCCTCCTTGCTCAGTGGAGGTCAACAGCTGCCTGCCAAAGCAGACTGGTGGGCTGCCAAAAGAGAAGAGGACCCCTCCTTTGAGCAGGATACAGCAGGCACTACAGGAACACCTGGTTTTTTTATATACAACATGCATTTTAGTCTTCTTAATATCAATAATTTAAAAAATACAAGAGGAAAATTGAGCGTATTTTTTCGTGTGTCATGTATGCAAACTGCTGTACTGGAATATGTACAATGACTGTACAGTTGCCTTTGGCCTGGGGAGATCTTGCCACAGCTGAGGGCACCTTGGCAATGCTATGGGTGCAGCTCCTGTGCCCACACTGTCACAGTGGGGCAGCCCAAGAGCAAAGAGCATGCCTGAGGTCATCCTGGATGCCACAGGATGTGACACGTTACAGGCAGTCAGCCTGACTCCTTAGTTGCATCAGTATAAATCAGTGGAAGAGTGTGGTACCAATCTCTGTTCACATCTGTGGGAATTGTTTCCCTATACATTAATCAAAGATGGCAGAGTGATTGAAAGGGCAGAAAATCTTAACCTTTGATTCCAAAAGGCTGGACAAACTCTGCTCATGAATTCCATGTGGTCCCTGACATGATTTCCAGAAAGGAATCTCATAAGAATTTGCACATCTTAGGGGGAAGTAAAAGCTGCCTTGAAAAGACTTCATGTGTTATTGCAACTGGAGGAGGTGATAAAGCAGTGTTGAAACAAACTCAGGTGCATTATCAACAAACAGCTTGCTTGGTCTAATAAACTGAAAGTGTAATTCTAGAGGCAGACCATCTCCCTTACCAGCGAGGACATCCAACCTGAGCATTCCCAGTGTTCCCAAAGCAGGATAAAAGCTCATATTTATCCACTGAGTCATGAATCAGCTAAAATCAATATTTTTATTTTAAGGTATAGTTGCTTTTTTTTTTCTTTATAAGCCTCACAGGATGAGGACTGCACTGCCAAATCTCAGCTTTAAAATAATTTTTTTTGACAGGACATGCATCATTGAAAATATGGGTCTGTAATGAAAGTGATGGCACAAGTTTATAGCCCTGCAAACACAAACATGCAGTGACAGTATCTCAGATCTATCATCTTCAAACATCATTTTCCCTTAGTGAGATACCATGAGGGCTTCACCCGTAACAGGGTTGCAAAAAGGATTTGGGTAATTGTCTGGCATTAAATGAAATGGTCAAATCTGTGGTGGCAAAGGGGATGTAGCGGTGTGTAAACCACCTCCTTGCAGGTACTCCAGTGTGGACGGTGCCCCTGGATATAGCAGCAAACCTTCACTAACTCTTCCTCAGTCAGATCACATAGGTATAGGGACTGCAGTCAGTGTACCCCTGTCCTGCTACCATCCCAGAGAGGACTGGAGGCCCATTACAGCCTCACCTTGCTCTCAGCTCTCCACAGAGATCCCACAATGAGGAAGGCAGAAAAATACCCTCAATCCCCCACTCCTGAGCTGATAACAGGAAAACTGTATTTGTAATTTCGTTCATTCTTCTTACACCTCTCTCTCTTAATAGAAATACAGCTATTTCTTTCCTGAGCATGATAATAATCCTTCTGTAATCTTTCTTGGTAAGTTGCTGGTTTAGATACATAGACAGATAGATATATAGACAGAGATACAGATAGCGATGCAGATAATATGCACAAATATTCCAGGATATTACTTTTATCCACCAAAGGATAGGATTACTTGCTGTGCAACTTTATTGAGCACTATGCTAGATGGCTTTCACCAGAGAAAGCTGTATTATAATGTGGGTAAAAAAAGCGCAGGAACTGCAGTAAAAATTCTGAGAGGCAATACAGTGTCCAAACTGAACTTTAAATCATCTAAGACACTCTGGTAACAAAGTCCTATGTCTCATTTCCTCAATTTTGTATTGCCCCATTGCAAGATATTGTACTTTGCATATAGAAAGCCAAGGAGGTATTTGCTGATATTCTGATTTTCAGAATAACACAGAATATATAATTTCAGTAACTTCTGGATCAGATGCATCATATTAGCTCCAGGACAAATTAAGAGAAGGATTTTACCGATATGTATTTTAAAGGAGCATGAATTCTAAGAATAACTGGTTTTATGTGAGCACATGTACGTATAGTTTCTAGCTACATGCTCAGATCACTTGGGATCACTCCTGACTGCAACCAGCCTCTGCAGATGTAGAAATCTCCTTATTTATCTGCTGCTGCCTCTACCAGCAGAAGATGCTTTAAAACTTAGCTGTCCTTATTAAGTTGTCCTTCAGTGATTTACTGAACCTATGTTGAAAGGGTTTGGATTATCTTTTTTTCTTTTTTTTTAAACAAGAACCAGCATCCTTGTTCTGTTTTCTCCAAAGCTACTCCTTCCAAGTTTGCTGAGTTTCTTAGCCCTGAACATTTACTTTCCAGACTGTGGCAGCATTACTTGTTTCCTCAGTACAGCAAGATAAAAGAGACAAGCAGAATGTGGTGTTTTCTAATAGGATCTGAAAAACTATAGTTTCTGAGTTAGGGTTGATTTTTTTTTTCCAAAGAAAAAATTCATAGGTGAGAAAGACATGACAAGAAAAAAAAAAAAAAAAAGCTTTCTCAACCACTATGCTGAAGAAACTGTACAGGAACAGTTAATCCCCCAAAAAGTTATTTCTTGAGCAATCCAGGCAAGATTAGATAGAAAAGACTATTACTTATGTGTCTTGCTGTTATTTGCAGCACGGGTAGGAGGTGTAAAGATACAAGTCTGCTGGCGTTCTGGTATTTTAGGTCATTCTTTCTTCTGTAATCAGCATTATTTCTCATTCATGTCACTTCTATCTTCTCTCCACTATTTGCTTTAGACTTTCATTCCTATGGCATACAGTATTTAAGAGCTGATTCTAAGCTTGCTGAAGTTAGTAAAAAGATTTATGAAAGACTAGTGGAAAGGCACTGACAGCTTTTAATTAACCCTTTTAAAGCTTTTCACCTAACAGAGAAAAACTTCCTAAATAGGTAAAAACAGCTGGGTTTAGTTGTCATCCTGTATTACTTAGGAAAGGCTATTTGTGGGTACTTCCCAAACTGGCAGACATCATCAAGTCATGAAACTGTAGGCACGGCCATTAGGTATATTTATACCAAAAAAATGACAAAGTAAACCCAACTTCTAGATCACAACCAGTCAATCATTCATGAAAAAAAGGCTGAAAAGCTATGATTGATGCTAGCAACAAAAGAGATACTTGCATTTCCAATTTATGTCATTCTGTGATGCTGTCTTTTATGCACTGACAGTATGTAGTACATGATATGTTTGATCAGAACAATCACAGTATTTATTCCTCTTGCTAAAGACAAATTATAGCATGTCTGGATAGAGCTGAGAGTCCAACAGAATACCAATGATCCCAAGGATGAGTGTCCCATGAGCTTTATCAGTATGAAGGGCATCAAGGTAAATATGATCCCAACCACCCTAAAGTAGATAAACCAGCACGTGGAGTAATCAATTCTGCATGGAACAGCAAAGACATTTTGTTACTGAGTAGTCTATGATGTGATTGACCAGGAACTAGCTGACTATAGTAGATAAAACTAATCTGCTGTAAAGGGAAATAAGGTAGAAGCCATACAGAAGATCTGCTTATGTGTGTGGAGGTGGGTCTCCACTGAGTAAACGCTCAAAACATGAAGAGGTTGTCACAATTTTTGAGAGCTGTGGAGGCATTTTTCTGCACTGGAATCCTACAGCACGATTGTCTCTTGATGGGATTGAAAGAAAAGATGAGTGACAACCAATCCCTCTAAGTGCCTGATTTAAAACCAGCTTCCAACACATCTTTCTCAGAAAAGTGACTGCCATGTATCTGTGAAGATCTCTTCATCTTTTTGTTTTTCAGGGGAAAATTATGAGTATATGTCTCAGTTCACACCTCTTGGGTCCTTGCAATCCACAACACACAAAGCTCAAAATAAATTGTGTCCCAGTATTAAGCTCTACCCTCTACAAAGTGTAATTAAAGCACCTTGACCACCAGATTATCACAAGCCTCTGAGATTAACCTTAATGTTTCCTGACTTTTTTTAATCAAATTAGTCCACAATAAGACAAGGCTAGCCTAGTGGCAGAAGTCCCAATGAGCTCACATAGTAGGACGTGATGGTTTCTTTCCGAAACAACTTTCCTACCCAAATAACCAGTCTTGACTGCACGCTTGTTCAGATGCGGTGATCAGTGTCGTGAGTGTGGAGCAAAAATGGAACTCACTAAGATGTTTTTTGTCTTAGTTGAGCAATGCATTCAGGGATATGAAAGTAAAGACCAATCCAAATCTGAAGGCTAGGATGAGACCCCTTTTTAGCATTTGACATCTTACTTCTAAGAAATTCCCAAAGGAAAGCATGTTATTATCTTCTGTGAAATATGGCTTACCACGTTTCAGAAAGGAAGTAGTTGTGCCCTCGTGCTTCTAGTTTATTTATTGCCCAACAGCCTGGATTATATAGAATCATGGATTTATGTAGTATGCCAATTCTTAAAAAATTGGTTTCTGTTCATAAACATGAACGAGCTTCCCAAACAGCAATTATTCCTTTAACAGAGAGTTTTATGTTTATGTGGCCTTTTTTGTTCTAGCCATGATTTTAGGTGCAATAAGAAAACTATACTAGATGTGTAACAGACTTTAAAGTTAATTTAGTTTAATTATAAATTGATATTTTATTCAGCTTATTATCTGAAATTTATCAGCCTGAAGATACTCTGTAGCCAAGGTAATCATTCAATATTTAATAAACCGTGTAGGCACAGACTTCCATTAGAATCCAATAAGAGTGGTATTTCAAAGAGCATTTTGGATAAGGGCTGATACACACCCAAGTGTATTGTGAATACGATGCACAAGGAAAGTTTTCCAGTTCTGCGGAATGTTCTAGGAAGGCATGGCAAATTGTTCAAAATGCGGTAGAAGTCCTCAGTATCATCTCCAGTGTGATATGGGCTACAACTAGTTCTTCTCTTATCACAGCACAAAGAACTGTTTGATAGCACTCACCTCCTGTGTGCGACTCCGCTGTTTCCTGGTGGCTGCCAGAACTTGCTTGGGAGGGTAACATTACAAAACTTCATTTTCATATGATTTATTTCCTGGACCTGAAGGGGAAGAACCACAGTGAAATTAGCCTGGTGTCTCTGACCCATCATGAATCCAGGGAAACAACATTCAGATGTTGTGGGTATCTTGTGTCAAAGCAGACTGCAGTGCAGAGTTTTGATTTAGTTAGGGGAATTGAAATTAAATGCTTTGACTTGGGGACATCCAAACCTTTTGCTTCCATTTAAAAAGTTGAAACCAAATGTTTTGCCATATCCATGCTTTTTTCAACTTTCCGTTCTGCAAATCGCTCAGCTTGCTGACTTTTCAGCTGGGCTTAGGAAGAAAAACACCAGGTTTTTCCACAGAGTGGAAAAAGAGCTGGGAAAAAAATGTTTCTGCTAAACCTAATTGGCAGTAAGGAATAATATCAGATTTCTGAAAAAATGTTTATGTATGGCAACCCTTGCTGTTTAACTGGCAAAATGCAGCTGGAGTAACCGTATCCCAAACTCCTGGCTTCTCTGAAGAAAGTGGCACCAGCTGACACGAGTGCCAGTTCAGCAGCAGGGAGGTGACTGTGGAGCCTTGGGAAGGAGCAGGGGATCCAGATCCTTGCCAGTTCTGCAACATTTCTGCTGAATAACTAGAGCAACAAGCTTTCAGTCCCCACAGCTGCATCTTGCCCCTCAGCAGCTGATGAGCACGCATGCCTTTACCTAAAGGATTCTGTTATTTAGAGTTCAAATGTATAGATCCAAATTCCTCTGCGTGAGCAACGCATCGTTGCGTTTTCCCACCTCTTCAATTAATGAGAGGATTTCAAATGGCAGCCTCTCTGTGGTCAGCCAAACTTCACTGTGGTCCTATTCCACACGGAAAATGCAGTCAAATGTATTAAATCCAATTAAGTTCACATTTAAAATCAGAACGAGGAATAATTGACAGTGAAATTCTTGTCAGTCAAACCTCACTGTGGTCTTATTCCATATGGAAAAAGCAGTAGAATGTATTGAATTCAATTAATTTCACCTGTAAAATTAGAATGAGAAATAATCGACAGTGAAAGGCTAGGAAATTTCTCCCACAGAAAGCAAGTGGTGAGTTTTGCTTTCCCATAAATTTGCTAAAAGCTTAAATATCACTGGGCTCTAGGAGAGTTTGGACAAAATGTTATGTTTGATTCTCAAAAACCAACATGAAAATGGTATTTGGAAATGGAAATGGTTTTGTTTTCAGAACAAAACCCTCAGCAAACATTATCCTCTCTCCCCCTCAGATTTTTGTGACAAGTTTTACTGGCTCAGATAAAATGTATTTATTTCCAGAGAACCCTTTCAAGAAAATTATTTTGAAATGAGTTCACTTTGGTTGTTATCCTACAATTTTTCAAGTTTTATTAGCTTGACTCTTAACAGATGGCGTTTAATGAATAATTACACAGTAATGAAAGAAATATTTTGCATTTAAAGAAAGCTTTATGCAGATTTACTAATCAATTTAGACACTGTATCTCATTTGTTTATAGTACATCTCCCAATTGGAGTGTAATTATCTAACTTTGTATCTGTATTTAACTGTCTAAATTGAAGGAAATAAAACAGAGTAACTAATTGTCAGCGTTACCCACCAATTTGTATTGAAGGATTAATCAGTACAGAAGTGTATGCAAGTTTAATATTCTAGGCTTTTATAGATACTGAAGAATAAGATTTGTGAGCTCTTCCCTCTTCTGTGGACACTCCATTACATAATACTACCATCTACACCGTCAAATCTGTCAAAACGTGCAATTATACCTGTGATATCAGAGCCATTTTTCACTGCAATAAAATACTCAATGGAAGAAAAAAAAAGACACTTTCAGGGTACTGTAAGGCATGATGCACCTTGCTGTACAGCACCATGAACTTAAGATGATGAGCCTGGTCCCTCTGCCTCTCGAGCCTGTGGAAAATATCTCACTGATTGCTTTGAGCCCTTGATTCTGATGCTCAGTATTTAGATTTTTCCCAAATTTGAGAACAATTTTTTCCAACACCTGGTGGATGTTTCCCCTTTCCCCAAGAGCATCTCAGTCCTTTCATAACTCTTTCTACCTTTCCCTTGTTTGGGTCTCCCATAACACTTCTGCACATCTCATCCCCATACAAGTTTTTATTCATTTTTGATCTTTCAACTTGTAAAGCAGAAGTAGCAAATTCCAGCAATACTGTATCTGTCACAGAGCTCACCACTAAGCAGAGTCACAAATTTACTCACTCCACCGTTACGTGCTGCAAAAGCAATAGCAGGAATCAGCAGTGGCGTGCGTAGCTGCAAGCAAAGCTGATTTTGTGGGTCTGTAGGGCATGATTGGATTTCACAGCCCTTGAGTGCTTTTATGTCTCTTAACTTCCTTTGCTGAAGATTTGCCATTCTTCTCAGCTTTTTCCCTTTCCTTCAAGTGAGTTCCTATACAGAATACTGCCCTGTTTGGATTTAGGGGAAAAAAAAAGTAGCCTTTTACTTAAAAAGGAAAAAGAAAGAATTCAAAAGGAAAGCAAAACCACTCAACCAGAACCCTGGGGCACTGCTGGTGTCATTTTTTTCTTTATTTTGCCTGTCTATCCCCTCTCTGCTATGTCCATCTCGACTTCCATATTCTGAAAGATTATTATGTTAAAGCTTTTACATCCAGCATAACTCACCTTAAACACCCGCAGGGTTTGGTGTTCTGGGTATATTCTCCAAGTGTTTTTCATCTGGAGAAGCAAACTGTAGAAGAATTTAGGACTAATATCTATGTCACTTCAGCTAAGTACATGACAATTTGGGGCAAATAAGTGAAATTACAGATCAATTCTCAGCTAGTACCTTATTTCCTCTAACACTTTAGATCGGTTGGAAGGATTGAAGGTTATTTGTTCCTGCTTTAAAACAACTGTTGTAGCTGATCTGAAGAACTGTTAGAATAAATATTTCATGCATGTTTGGCTTTTTGATTTATAGTAAAAAATAAAGAAAAAGAACTTGACTCATTGCTGTTCTAAAATGTGTTATGATATTCTACATGACATCGAAGAGCACTTTTAAAAGGTCATTTAGCATATTAAATAAATTTAAGTGGATCAGTGCTTATACCAAGTAATCTGAACAATCCCAACACTATGGTCTAAATAGCAGTAACCTCCCACTCCATGGTTATAAAATGAATTTAAATAAAAACCAGTGAAAGAGAATTTTCTTCCTGTGGTCTGCTATACTTGAAAACTGCATTATCTTCCATGTT
>NW_010259848.1:0-6542 GCF_000690775.1 Eurypyga helias
CCGAATCGCCGTGAAGGGGGGAAGGGTACACCCACACAGTGGGCAGTATGGTGGCCTGAGCCCACACGGCTGCAACCACGGTTACATCACCTCCCATTGCATCCACATCATCTCCCAACACATCCATATCACCTCCCACTGCGGCAACTCCATCCCCCACTGCAACTACTCCACTTCCCAAAAACTCCTGTATGCCAGTGTCAACCAGTGCCAGTGTCTGTGGCCCCTGTACAGAATAAGAAATGGAGACGCAGTCAGTCTGGTAGAGGATGAGGAGGTAGCACAACTGTCCCAGAAGAACAAGGCGGAGACAGGAGCAGGGCCATATGAAGATTCAGAGGATGAAGCAGTAATGACCACTTGATCGTTATCCCTGAGGGAGCTATGAGATATCTATAGGGACTTCAGCCATTGTCCAGGTGAACCTATTATCACCCTTCTGCTCTGCTACTGGGATAATGGGGCCAGAGAGGCCAAGCAGTTGGGGTCATCAAATGCTGGAGAATGGGGCATTGACAAAGCGATTGGAAGAAAGACACAAAATGTAAGCCTCTGGAGACAAGTCCTGACAAGCGTGAAGGAAAGGTAGCCTTTCAAGGAAAGTGTGCCATATCAGCCGTGTAAATGGACCACCATGGAGAAAGGTATCCAGGACCTCAGGGAACCAGCTGTGCTAGAGATAGTTTATTGTGACGCAAACAATACAAAGACACCCACAGATCCAGGTGAAATTCAATGCACACGACCCATGTGGTGGAAACTAATGCAGAGTGCACCTTCCTTGTACGCCAGTATGCTTGCAACGGACTGTTAAAGACCACCCTGAGAGCAATGGAGGATGGAACTCTGAAGAATTGGGACACCAATTCAGCAAAAGCCACTTGGTTGATCAAGACTAGAGGATGTGTCAGTGATGCTGGCCCTGCCCAATCAATGCTTTTACTTACTATAGAAGAAGATAAAGTCCCTGCAGCGCATGTTTAAAAGATGCTGGAAAAAACAGTCTGGGTTACTTCTGCCTCGGGCAAAGGCAAACCCATCCATGGGATTGCTTTTGCTCAAGGACCTGGATGTACTTGGTGGGTAATGAGAGAAGATGGGCAAGTCTGATGTGTACTTCAAAGGGATTTGATTCTGGGGGAAAATAGCCCATGAATTAAATTGCACGATGAATATTAATTGTTGAAACTAACCCTTGTTCTGACTTTTGTGTCGTAGGAGTCACTACAGCAGAAATCACCTGAACAGACAAAGGACAAGGCTTGAGAGAAGAGCAGCAGTGACCTGACCTAAGGTGGCTTCAGCGCCCAACAATCCCACAAGACACTGCACCTTTTCTGTCCTGAGTGACCACCACAACAGACGGAACCTGAAGTCATGGACTAATGGACATCTTGCCAAGATGGTCCATAGACTAAAGAAATGATATCTGTGTGGGATGGGAAAAGAGAAGCGCGTTAATGAGAATTTACGGAATAGTGTGGGACTTGAGCACGATGTAAACAGTATGAAACAAGGGGTTGAGAATGTTCTGGTTTCAGGCAGAAACGAGCTCCTCTCCTACACAGAGCTGGCTGGCCCAGAGCGGCCAAGAGATTAGTTTCACTCCATAGTACATCAGGCTCTGTGGTCAGGCTGAGTGTGCACATGTGCAGTTTTGGCTTGGGGGACTCCTTCCTGCTCTGAGACCTGGCTGTGTGTCGGTCAGTGCGTGGTGAGCAACAGTATCACATGTTCTATTTTCTATTCTTTTAATTACTTATTATTAGTAGTATTGTTAGCATTAGTATCACTGTGATTTTAATTTATATTATTGAATAGTTCTTACCGCTATTTTATGAGCTTTCCTTGTCTTTTCCTCCAACCCTTCTCCACTGGGCAGGTGAAAGGGAGGTGATTGAGTGACTGAGTGATACTTAATTGCCAGATAAGGCTAAACCATGACACACTTCTATGACTGACTGTATGAGAGGTCGTGAAAAAGATATCCATGTGCCCTTTCTGCCTCAAATATTTCTGCCTGGTATTTCAGAAACAAAAGATTAGAAAGGAGGAGCTGGAACATGAAGTACAACCCTCAACACCTGACAGAACTATGTAACAGCCTTAAAATCCATACTAACATCCACTCTGCTCTTGCAACATCATGAGCCTTAAGAACAACCTGTTGTAAATTATCCTATAATGATAACAAAGCTTAATTTGTTAAGTCTTTTATTACAGAGAAAAATATATCATAGGGGCAGAGGAAAAGAAAAAGGGCTGTCAGCACCCTAAGTCCCTGTAATGTTATGATATTTCATTGGTGAAATATTCTCAGATTTATTTAGGAAGCTTATGTTCTCAACACTTCATACAAACTGTTCATAGATCCAGTGGTATAGCTACAGGCATTTGAGCAAGATCACCTTAGCAAAGTACTTGAGATGTTTCTTTGTACTGACAGAACACTAAGCACTTCACATTCTTCCTTACTGTGATTAGTCTTCAGTATCTCAGAGAAAACCAAATGCCTCCTCTTCAGTCTTACAGAAAACAGGTGAAAGCCTTAAAGCATTTGATTTATTAAAGACAATATAAGCCAAAAAATTACTATTGGTGTATTAAAAAGTTACCTATGTGAGACAAAATGAATACTGCAAAAATATAGAAATGACCATCCCAAGAATTTGGCCAAACTTTCTTGTTTGACACTTAGGCCACAGAACTCCCTCGTATGTCAAGATCTTAGATTAAAGCACATCCCTGAAAAGTTAACATTTTTTGTGCAAATGGTTTGGCCACCTGCCTTAAATATTCCAGGTTGTCTGGGATATTGTTTGTACTTACCTGAAAATTAGGTTGAAATACACAGCAGTTGACAGTACTGTAGTGCCCTCTAAGCAGAGTTATCAGTTCCCCAGTGAAAATTGTATAAACAGCAATGGTACTGCCATAAGGTACAAAGGCAAATTCTGGATTACAGCCACAAGAGATGCTGAATTTGAGTCCTTTTCTACTTTCATTACAGACTTTCCCATAATTCACCTGTAAAATGAAGGATTATGCAGTTAGCTATTAACTAAAACTACAGGAAATAACTTTTCAAGAAAAGGTCAATTTCATTTTTTCTTTAATACACAATAAAATTAATTTTAAGCATCCCAATGTTAATACAGCTCTTGAGATTTCCAATTACAGATGTCTATCAAGAAAACAATTTTTCTGTTCACTGAAGTTCACTCTCCTTAATATCAGCTTCAAGAATGGGAAAGAAAGGTATGTCTGAAAATCAGCAGTATCACACTGAGAAACAGAATTTGCACAGGCTGCTGTGTGCCAGATGTACAGTGAGTACCTAAACTACCACTGAAATTAGGACTGGTTCAGGAATTACTGCCTTAAATACTTCTACAGATAATTCAACATAATACTTTTCTTTCAAATATTGAAACTATTAAAAGAACTCCTTCTGCACAACAGTATACAGTTTTAACTAGAATAGAATAGTTTGGGCTGGAAGGGATCTTTAAAGGTCACCTAGTCCAACCCCTGTGCAATGAGCAGGGTCACCTTCAACTAGATCAGGTTGCTCAAAGCCTTGTCCAACCTGACCTTGAATGTTTCCAAGAATGAGGCATCTACCACCTCTCTGAGCAACTTGTTCCAGTGTTACACCACCCTCATCGTAAAAAATTTCTTCCTTATATCTGAATTTATCCTTCTTTAGTTTAAAACCCTTACCCCTGGTCCTATTGCAACAGGTCCTCCTAAAAAGTTTGTCCCCATGTTTCTTATAAGCCTCCTTTAAGTACCGAAAGGCTGCAATAAGGTCTCCCCTTATTTTTTTAATAAAAATAAGAGTATTTTAAATTTAAATTCATTAATATTACATAGCATTATATATAAAACATGTGTTTTCAAATAGTATTGTCCTACAACCTGTGCTCTTAATTTCTGCTGAAAAACAGAGATTCACTTATATGTACAGTATTAGCAAAGCTCTCTGCTTAATTTTAAAGCTTGCTATGGAAAGCTCATTGCCTATAGTTATAAAAACAATAAATCCTAGGTGTGAAATCTTTTGACTAGAAGCTAACAGATTTGTAAAGTTTATCAGGCAAATATTCTAATAAAAATGCCTTGCTTTGTCAGGTTCTTTGAGGCAAACATAAGTGTCAGTCAGCACAAGCAATGCAAGGAAGAAGACTACTTGTCGCGCTGTTATAGAGTATGCTCTTTCATAGCAAAGAGGATTTATGTAGGAACAGTATAATAAAAAGGAGTCCTGATAAAATCTCTCTCAATGACCATAAACATGTATACAAAGAGAGTTTGGTTAGCATTCCAGCAGGTTGATATTTTTTCATATTGAGAGGACATTTTCATCAGATGTGGAGCTTATGTCATGTGTTTTGTGGATAATCCTCTCATTTTGTAAACACAGTGTTTGTAAATATTGACTGTGTTAACTCTTATTAACGCTAGTCATGTTAAGAGGCGTATTACTCTGCTGATAAAGGGCAATTAAACTCCTCTACGCAGTATGTGAGCTGTAACAGCAACAGTTCCCAAGCCACAGCACTGTTCATACATACCAAAGGCATGTACAATGAAAGGGAGGAGTGGAGACTGGGGAAAGTACATTATATGGATATACTCAGTGTAAATGTTCCTGTTTGATAGAGGAGCAATAGACAGACAAGGATGCTGCCAAAACAAGAACTGAAAAAGATGTTAAAAACTGCCTTTGTCCTTTCAGCACACAGACAAAGAGAAAACCTGCTTCCTTCTGTTTGATTCTTCCTATACTCAGGACTTTCTATTCCATTTTGAGATAAAGGTTGTATGCAAAATGTGTATGACTCCTAAATTCATTTATCTTACTAACTGAAACAATTCACTAGCCCCCAGATTTGGCTCATTGCTCAAGAGAATTCATATGCATGGCTTAATTTCTATACATTTCCAATGGTAAGAAAAAAATCATGGGTATCTAAAGGACTGGCTAAGAGGGGAAATAAAGGGCCTATGGTGTGAACTTGCATTTATTTGTCTCCTAGTGCCTTAAAATTATTTTAAGCAATACCTCTGGGCAGTGTGTGAAAATAAAGTATTCTGGACAATATAATTCTTGACTTGAAAAAGCAAGGCAGAATCAAGCTATTCCATACCAAATAAGAAAACTGCAAAATAGCAAATGAAACAACTCAATGAACTAACAGGCACAGAAAAACAAAAAACAGTGATACAGCTGGTGATGGGAGAGTGAACAAACTGAATTATCTTCTTTGGTGATGGTGATTTGAAGACAGAAAGATGTCTTTATATGAAGTGCTGAGAACAAGCTGGCGAATATGGGTAACATGGAAATAGAAAAGTCCTTTCATTTAAATGCCTATAAGGAGTTATTTTTGCTGTGTTCTGAAAACAAGAAGCACAAGTGAAATATTTCTACAGCAGACTAAAATTTCTTCCTTTCCTGATAGCAACAACATAACATAATCACTATTGAGCAAAATCTCATGGAACTGACTTACCTCCTATGTCTGTCTTTCAAAATAAACATAGAAAACAAATTTCTTTACTGAACAGAAAATTAAAATAGGAACCTTTAGCAAAAAACAAGGCTTAGAAAGGACTGGAGAAGCAGTAGAGGTAGTTTTCATTACTGTCTGAAGTGTTTTCAGCTATGCTCACTAATTAATATTCAATCTTTAAATAGATCCAGGCTTCTTAATATTCTTCTTTTTTCCCCCCATATAATAAGTAGAAATATTATCAAATAATATAGTAGAAATAAGAAAAAAATCTGGAAAAAATGCTCACAAAATTTTCAAATTATGAGAATAAGCACCTATATACTTTATGAAAATGAATAAATTCCCAAAGTTGTAATGACAATTGCACAAATTATAAATCTTCTAAAATTAAGTGCAAATAAAAACATAACTGAAGTTCCTTGACAACTTACTAACGTGTTTTCTCCAGTGGAACTGTTCCAGAGTCGCATCCGATCATCTGTACCAATGGTCAACAGATGAAGGCCATCATTTGTGTAGCATAAACCATTAACTCTTCCATTATGAGCAGTGTTTACTGTCAGGACAAAGAGCTGGTTCAGATTTCTACAGAAGAATTACTATTTTGTATACACATTCTTATTTCAATGTATAGTACTGTAAGTTCCATATGAATAGTAACATATTAATAAATCAATAATTTAACCCTTGGTTTATAAAAGCATCTGGCTGGTGAGCAGTCACCAGTGGTGCTCTTCAGGCCTTAATCCTAGGACCAGCACTGTTCCATGTACTTATCAACGATCCGGATGCAGGAGTTGAACCCACCCACCATTAGCAAATTTGCTGATGATACCAAACTGGGAGGTGCTGTTGACTCTCTTGAGGGACAAGAGGCCTGGCAGAGGGATGGGGATAGATTGGAGCATTGGGCAATCATCCATGGCATAACATTTAACAAGAACAAATGTTGGATTCTGCTCCTGGGGCCGAGGAATGCTGGGCACAACTCTGACCTGGGAGAAGAGTGGCTGGAGAGCA
>NW_010259849.1:0-2953 GCF_000690775.1 Eurypyga helias
AAATGTATGTGACCTGTACCTGTATTCCAGCTGGCCTGAAGTGCCTAGGCAATACTCCTCAGTCAAGTGTCTACAGGTCCTACTTGGGAGGCTTTAAAAGCAAAGCTCTGCTTAGACATCAGGACTGACTTGTGCTTCATCAAAGCACAGATGTGCGTAACCTAAAACGTTTGAAATTTTACTGAAGTTCCGTATAATTTTAATCTACCCTGCTAGAAAAGTGACAGCTTACACTGGTTTTTATGGAATGCAAAGCTGTCCACACTCTCTAGATTTTATATATAAACCATGGCAAGTTCAGACTGCGCCTAGAAAGGATAGAGGACTATGACCATACGAGATGTCGCTTGGACTACCATTTTTAGGTGGAAGCGATGAGCTTCCTACTTTCAAAACCAAGGATATATTTCCTCAAGAACTGCATACTCAGGTTGTCTTCCTCTCTGTTATCTCTTAATGTTCATGGACTGTTGGCTCAAACCCCACCTTTGGAGTTCCCGGTACATTTGTTCCATGCGGGAGATTGGGTCCTGATATGTACCTGGAAGGAACAGAAGCTTCAACCTGAGTGGGAAGGACCATTCCAAGTACTGCTCACCACTGAAACAGCTGTAAGAACTGCAGAAAAAGGGTGGACACGTTACACACAAGTGAAGGCATCTACTAATCCTAATCTTCGGGAAAACATCCCGACAGAAGATCCTTTAAAAGTCAGAATTAGGAGAAAGGACTTGTGAAACATTTTCTATCCTACAGAGTAATGAATGACCTGTAATTGGGAAGAGGGGTTGGCAGCGACAGAGTTAGAGTGTCCTCAGGAGGGACCACTGGTCTTTCCAGATGTATGTTTGATGATTTTGGGAATAATTCTTTTGTAAACCCAGATTTCCAGGATTTTGGTAGTGGACACTCTTCGGAGTAATTTGTAAGCTAACCTGTTATTTCATAGGATGCCTAAGGAGACCGGGTATCCAGTAGCAGGACCGCTCCAGGTAATTGATTGTCCAAATTATGGATCAAAATGCTGGATTGATCCCATGCTGGGGGGTTATTTGTATTGTCTAAATTGTAAGTTTTGGACAGAATCTGATAAATTGAATACATAATGAGGGTGGTGATATTCCTGTTGATGATGATAGGGATTATTCGGTTAGGAACATCATGGGAAGGGACCTATCAACGGGGTAGTAGAAGTTAAAGTAGAATGCTTTATTCAAACGTGTCCTTCTTCAATTAGTAATTAAAGTGGAACAGATGTAGGGACATTCAGAAACTGTGCAAAAATGGAAACTCTACCTGAACTCCTTGCCGGAAATAATAGTGGTTCTGTGAGATGGAATAATATTATAGCAAAGGCAATCAAAAGCCTCAATTCTACTGGATTGTCTGTCCCAAAAGGGTGGTACTGGCTATGTGGAAATTGGGCTAGAGAAAGTATTGCCCTTGGAGTGGAAGGGAGCTTGCACTCTGGGAGCAGCAGTTCCAAATCTAGCCGTTACTGAGGACATACATACCCACAGCACCAGCTGCTTGGGAACCCACTTTTGTAGAATTAAGAGAACTAATAAACCTCTAGTTGAAAGAGGAACGGCATAGCACATTATTGTAAGGTGGTTAATTCTTTCACTGGGGTAAGTGAATTAGAGAAAGCTGTTGTTAACATCTGTGTTGTAATTGAGGAATTAGAAAATGGTACTATGGATGCGACCCAGGCTTTGCAAGAACAAGTAACCAGCCAAGGGTCAAAGGTGGCATTCCCAATCAGAATGGCACTGGATTTATTGTTAGCCTACCAGGGAGGGGTATGTACTGTCATCACTACCAGCAGTTGTATGTATGCAGACCAGTCCGGAAGAATTGAAGCTGACTTGCGTAAAATTTGGGAACAAACCAAAGACTTAGGTGAGGTTGCTAAAGATGGCACATCTTGGGGATTCAGGGACATGTGGGATAAATTAACCTCCTGGTTACCTGGGTGAGGTTGACTGAAACAGTTATTTCTGGGAGTAGAGGTAGCAGTAGCACTATGTATCTTGATTTGTGTGCTAATCCAGTGTATTAATCCCCGAGTGATGTGCATTAAAGGTCTGTGTTCAAAAAAGGGTTATCAGAAGACTGATATGTGGCTTTAATGTTGCAGAAATTGGAAAAAGGAATGTGAGGAGGTGCAAAAACAAAAATAAGGGTAAGAAAAGAAGAAGAGGGAACTGTAAGAGGTCATGCATTTTCCTTAAAAAATGTAGAAGTGGTACAAAAGCATAGCAACACACATGGGGTAGGCTGTGACCCTGGAGTACCTGGCCCATGAGGAAAGAGGGGAGGGGGCTGTATGCGTCGGGAAGTACGATATATAATGTGTACGAAGGGCTCTCTCTCTCCTGTCGGGAGTACGTCCGCCACTGCAATGCGAATAAAATGCTGCTTCGCTGAGATCCCTGCCTGAGCCTAAGTGTGCCTGTGTGCGTTTCTCACATGCACAAAGGTGTTTGGAAGGTCTGTGGATTATGGCCTCTTTTCCCCAACAAAAACCCAGGAGCAGAAGGGAAGATACCACCATAAACATTGTTAGAATATGTTAAAATGTGAGGGAAATAGAGGCGTCAGAACCACTGCACCGCTTCCAAAGGCCCGTTGACGGTGCAGGAGCAGCTCTGTGTGGGGAGGCAGAGGGTGCTGCAGGCCAGTGTTGGGGAGGGTGGACATCATCTCTCGGACACCCATGTCTTTGGGTGCTGATGGAGCACAGCCAGCTGGAGCCGTTCCAGGGCAGCCTGCAAGAACAGACAGTAGCCTTGCTTCCAGCCAAGGCATTGTCTCTGCCGGCCTCACGGTTTGCAGGGCGTCACTTGACCTCCGTGGTGGTCAGCGTTTGCTTATCAAAGGCTTTGTGGGGTGTTGCCTTACATGAGGAATTCATGGCTCTGGAGGTCAACTTCATACAAATCACTCTTTC
>NW_010259849.1:2997-5598 GCF_000690775.1 Eurypyga helias
ATTAGATACCCAGCAGCGCCGTGTGTCCATCGTTGCAGTTCAGGTCAGGTCCAGTCATGTAGCTCAGATAAAGTTCAAATGAAAAATAGGTAGCATGAGTATTTTGTTGGGCATGGCAGTATTATAATGGGACTAGAACTTACTTCCAAAAATTCTGGCCTAGCACCAGAGAAAAACAAACTGGGGATGTAACTGTACGTGCCAATCAGAGGCAGTGGCATGGAGGTGTATTTATTGTATTAATGGCACCATATCCCCCGACGTGATCATTGTGGGAGGACCTGTAGGGCTTGGGAATACTTTACATTATGAAGAACCAAAGAATGAGAAAACTCGGAATGGCCCTTTTCCTAATGGGAGTTGGGCTTTGAAGGGTCATTATTGGATTTCTGGACAATATGCTTACCAGAAACTACCTAAAACTTGGTCAGGAATATGATATATGGGGTATTTTAGACCACTGTTCTTTCTGTTGCCTCAAACTCAGGGGAACAGATTAGAAATTAAAGTGTAGGACGATTTAATAAGAGAGAAAAAAAATCAATTGATACATTCCTGACAAGGGGGAGTACACAATCATGGGAAAAGATGAATGACCACCTGAAGAAAATATACAGTATTATGGACCGGCAACATGGAATCCCAATGAGCTGATTTCTGGATAATTAGATTACAAGTTGCTTTAGAAATTATAACTAACCAAAGATCTGAGGCCCTCAATCTCCTTGCAGGACAAGCTACTGAAATGAGAAATGCAATTTTCCAACATCGAGTGGTCCTAGATTATTTGTTAGCAGAAGAAGGGGGTGTTTGTGGAAAATTAAACGAATCCAACTGTTGTTTAACAAAAGAGATGAGAAAGCTGGCCCATGTGCCAGTTCAAACCTGGAAAAGAGGGGAGTGGGACATGTTCTCACGGTTGCCTGGTGGACCTTGGGTTAAATGTATGTTATTTTTCTTTCTCTGTGGAATAGCAGCTCTTATCTTCGTACCACGGATGATACCTTGTTTTATCCAACTAATTCAATATGCAGTTCAGAGACTGCAGGTGATGGCCATATCCGAGATGGCGCAGGCGGGACCAAAGATGATGCTGCTGAAAATTGTACGTAGCACAGGAGAGAATTGTACGTACTCAAGGAGAGAAAATCAAACTGATGGTTGAGGAAATCGAAGAGGAGGGATTGAGAGGAACACCGGTTTTGTGTCTTTACAAAAGAAGCTTGTGCACACCCAGGCTCCAGACAAGGGACAAAAGAAGACTGTGTGAACTCAGTCTTAAGATAAGAAGGACTATGGAAACAACCTGGTCCCTTGACTACGTCAATTACTTGAACATCCTATCCCCCGAATGTGTTAAATGTATTAACTACCTGAATATCTGGAATATTTAAATTAAATGATCGCTT
Organism: Eurypyga helias; assembly: GCF_000690775.1. Taxonomy (NCBI): domain Eukaryota; kingdom Metazoa; phylum Chordata; class Aves; order Eurypygiformes; family Eurypygidae; genus Eurypyga; species Eurypyga helias. The sequence goes on from NW_010259849.1 coordinate 4,407, forward strand.
GAATATGTTAAACCACCTGAAGATCTGGAATATCTAAAGAACATGAGAATCTTGATTATGCCAAAAGAAAATTTTTGTCTTGAAAGTCTCAGGCGGATGGGGAAGTCTGGGGTTGAGAGACCCCAGAGGAATATGTCCTGTGGACTCTCCCTTTATTCGAATAAAGTTTTATTATTATTGTTTTACAGGACTCTTCTGTCTCCTTTGTGAACGCTAACTCCTGGCAGCGTGATTTTCCGTATATAGGTGACAGGTAACCACGCGGTGCAGCTGCAGCAGAGCTGCACTGAATCCACAGCCCCTGCCTTTCCAGCCGGGCGTTACTGCCACGGGACCAAACTCAGTCGTTACACCCAGCTGGGTGCAGCTCTCATGAGAAGACTTCCTGCTTCCTGCTCACGCTCCTTTGGGAATGTGGAATGGAAAACAAGTGTACTGATGCGAGGGACCCAAAGTCAACCTGGTCTCAAGCAGGGGACGCCAGTATCACGACCACGCCACAGAAAGGGACGCACCTTGCTTGCTGTTCCATCGCCCCGAGCAAAACGTCTTTCAGCCCACAGATTTCAGACAAAACTCCAATTGCTGCCATTTACCCGCTGGCATGTTTTCTGGCAATCAAACATTTTTTGGTTCACAGGGATACACAACAGGTTTCTGGACGCTGGAGATCAGTCTGTTAGCAATACTACCAACGTCCTGGCACAACAATGCAATATCGGATTTGTAAACACAGTGCTTCCCTTTTCAGTTGGCAGCGCTTTGGAAAGTCACACAGGGAAAGACACAGAAAGATTTGGCTCAATTGTGACCCAATAACTTGGGTTTTCACATGACGAAGTAAGCAGCGGTTCACATCAAGATGAACCAAAAAGGTGCATGAGATCAAGGTTTGTGCTGTCTGGTGATCCCAGTATTTCAGAGTTAAAGACATCTCCTCTTGGTTCTATTCCTGGCAGCCAGGATGAAAATCTTTACATATGTATTTCACGTAGGCAATAGCTCCTTTGCATCTCTCTCTTGAAAAAATACCCTACAGTCGCATCTAAAGAGGTAATGATTAATGTTCTAACCTTGGCCAAAACTCTAAAAATGTGTATGTGTCCCGTTTGTACAGAAGCAGTCTGCCCAGCGTTATTAAAGCTGGCAAACCAGTGAAGGGGGAATGCTCTCACCTTCCACAACAGAAGCA
>NW_010259850.1:0-2000 GCF_000690775.1 Eurypyga helias
AGCCGGAGTTAAACCATGACACACTGGTGTTTTTCAGTTATTGTTAAAGAGTGTTTGCATCAATTCAAGGACTTTTTCAGGTTCTGATCCTGCACCTGTGTTCCCAACTTTCTTGCTATAAGCAGTGGGAAGAGCGCACAGTTAAGACAGCTAACCCAAAGGCTATTTCATTCAATTGAATGTCATGCTCAGTATATAAGCTAGGGGTCATTCAGTGGGGTCATAGTTGTGTGATAGGTAGATAGTTTGTTAGTTCATTCATTCATTAGTTAGTTAGTTGGTGGGTCAGTTGGCTTTCTTGGTCACTCTCTTGCTCGTGGGGCTCATTTGGACTTTGTTGTGCTCGCTCTTGGGCTCTGGGTCATGGGCTGCCTGGTGGCTCTGACTCTCATTAGCTGGGGTTAAACCACAACATATACAGTACTGATGTATTTAGAATAAAAGAAAAGGTAACATAAGAATGTGGTGGATCTATAAAAATACAGAAAAGCCATGAGGCAGTAGATATATAAAAATATTGGGAAGTTGTGAAAGATAGCATAGGTGAAATTTAGGAAAAGAATAATTATAAAGGTAATTGTATGAATGTGAAAGAAGCACCAGGTGTAATGAAGGTCACATGGAGGCGAAAAACGGAGATAGAAAATTTATGATCAGAAAACAAAAAATATGTAACAGAAACATCATAACTGCCTTCAGCACCATGCCCAGTATGTACAAGTTCAGGGTCCTAGTTCAGCTTTCTGGTACAAATGATGTATGATTTTCTTCAGTTGTTTGGTTTTGGATTTTGAAGTGGTTTTGACCACATATATGGAGTAAAACACTTAACATTTTAGTAAAAATTTTAGGTGAGGACAGCATGATTTTCACAGTTCCACAGATTTTTGTGTTGCTTCTACTTAAATGGACCATAAAACCAATCAGGGTTTTGCATTGCAGATGCTTATAACTAGGGACATGGATTTGACAACAGCCTGGTACCAACTGAGTCACGCTTTTAATGGTTTAGTGCTCTCACTTTTTATCTACATGTGTACTGGTTAGGCTCACAAAACCACTCCAACTACATATACAGAAAATTCTGACTCTGATTTTCTTTGGAGAAGTTTAAAGATCAACCAAAGTGTCAAACTACAGCTATTGTGTTTTGCATAAAACTTCCATGGTGTTTCTTTGAGTTTTATCTTCTTCAATCTAATATAATGTTAAAATGTAATCAATACAGTGAGATTTTTAGGCCTAAAAATTAAACAATTAAACAAACTCTTTCTAAATCACTTAAATCCTAACGTTAAGCTGAATATTTTTTCTTAGAAACAAAATAAAATTGCTGTTTCTCTAGGTGTTCTACAGTGTGACCTACATTCTGATAAATGTTGATTATTTTAACTCTCATTTGTAGACTTATATTGACTATGTATAAATTAAATAACCAGGTTGATTTAAATAAAACACTAACTTGGAAAATTATTGTGAACATAATTTTTTACCTATTGTGATTCCTTAATTTTGGGGGTGAAAAATTTTAATTTTTCACCTGCTTATCTGCAAAATTATCCCTGCTCCATGGTTAATAACAGAAAGATCTATACTGATATGAATGAGTGTTTCTTTCTAAAATAATGTAATTTTGCTTTCATAATTCCATTTCTCTTCCAGTACCCCTCACTTAGATGTAGCCTTTGTTTTGCTTCTTGATATTTTTCCTCACCTGATCTATTCCACCTGCTGTTTGCTATTTCCACTGCAACAGTGTGACCCTTTGCAATGCTCCAATGGTCATCTTCCCTCTATCCACCAGCCAGGCAAATTTTCTGATTATGATGTTTGCAGAGATTTGTGTGAAACTGGAGTGGAGCTTCTATGGGATCATATCAACAACTCCTTTATGTATCATTTCTGTAAGCAGCTTTATGTTGCCACATATATTCAGAGCATTTTTTTTCATACATATATCTCCATTTGCATAGCAGTGGTTAAAACACCAATGGAAGAGC
>NW_010259851.1:0-434 GCF_000690775.1 Eurypyga helias
CAAGGGGGCAGCACGGAGCCACACACCCAGCAAGCTGGTAACCCCAGCCTGCACAGCTGCAACCACAGTTGTAATCAAGTCTACATCGGCCCCAATGCCTGCATCACCATCCACCACACCTTCATCATCCTCAATACCTGCATCACCCTCCACCATGCCTGCATCAATGTTACAGCCTCCCACCTCAGCCAGCCTGTCTTCTACTGCAATCAGCTCACCTCCTACAGCAGCTTCACTCCCTCAATCTTTTGTGTACTATTGCCAGGGTCAACCACTGTCAGTGGCCCCAGTTCAGACAAAGAAATACACATGTAAATCAGTCCACATAGTCGAGGATGAAAAGGAAGCAGGGCCATCCTGGACAATAGAAACAATTAAGAAGGAGGTGGGAATAGGGCTGTCTCAAGAGTCGGAGGCAGAGGAGGGAGCATTCG
>NW_010259851.1:477-679 GCF_000690775.1 Eurypyga helias
CTGTAGAGACTCCAGCCGCTGCCCAGGTGAACATATCATGACCTGGCTGCTCTGCTGCTGGGATAATGGGGCCAGTAGGATGGAGCTAGAGGGGAGGGAGGCTAAACAGCTGGGATCACTTGCCAGAGAAGGGGGCATTGGTAAAGCAATTGGACGTAAACCGCAGAACATCAGCCACTGGAAATGACTCCTGACCAGTGTG
>NW_010259852.1:0-1707 GCF_000690775.1 Eurypyga helias
ACAGGCTCAGTGGAGAGTGGATAGTTTCTTCGTACTGAGGAAACATATGTTAAGGCACAGACCACTACTATGATGACCATTACTACTGAATATTATGGGCATGATAATGTGGGGCCAAGGATAGGTCTAGGTTTTCACTCCAGCTGTGCTGGAAGCTTGCACTGGGAGGTAAAACTGGTGGAAAACCAAAGACAAGTGCACAGCTAAATTGTAGAGTATATTGCACCCATGGGCCTTCCTCGTAACAATTTTGCAGATGTTTTCTACATTAATGATTTAAAACAGGGCTGACAAAAAGAAGTCATGCTTTAAAAATTAAGGCAGTAAATAATGGTTGCATTACTGGAAGAGCAATAATATAATGGGATAGCATACTATTAGGTACTCACAGCCATTTTAAACAAAAGAAACACAGGCCTAGACAAAATAAGAATAGAAAAAGTGACAAAAACCTTTGCTATTAATACCACATCAGTCTGAAGGGGAGGAAACACAAGAATAAGAAGAAAGCATGCCATTTCAAACCATACCAAGAAATCTGTCTGAAACTAAGACAACTTTCTTGAGAGCTATTACTGATGTGGAGACACTGTTCTTTGAAGTTGATTTTTCCATTTGGCGTATTTATAGTTTGATAAAATATTCTTATTGATTTAAAGATGAGGTATTTTTCTTAGGAAAGGGGTAATGAGATAAGGTGTCTAGTAAACCCTCCAGAGATTTGAGCTACCTGGATGCTGATTAAGGCTGACACTCTTGGAATGCTGACTGTGATTCTCTGCCTGGCTGCCCACTGTGTCATGCCTTTAAAGATCAGGTTGTAGGCCAATTAGTTAATTTTAATTGTGCTTATAATAATTTCAACTAGCCTATCAGATGCCAGAAAATCTAAACTAGCTTTTTACTCTCATTCTAAGAATAAGCACATAAATGAATCAAAGAATGTCTCATGGAGTGTTGGTATTTGCTTTGGTGTTTCAAAAAGGAGATGTCTAGAATACCAGTCTTCCTGGTCACTGTCAAAGAGTTGAAATGAGACTTTAATGGAATTCAACTTTAATAGAAGCTAATTTTCTTGTCTCCAAGGTGATGTTTCTTTTTTGTTCGTTTCTTTATTTCTATTGCAAATAAAATTATTAGGATTTTACATGTGATTTAAGCACTTATCTCATTTTCAAAAACTAGCTTGGGTACACTAGAGTGAAAGTAGCAACAACTTTCAGTGAAAACATGGGTCCAGGCGAGGCTGTCTCAGACAAGGACATTCAGCATCTCTGTGTGTCTGAAGTTTTCAGTCCAACTCCCTACGTGGTATCTGGGAGATTCCCTTGCCTCTAATGCTTTGAGTCTGCATCCAGTGCCCTGCAAGTCTGATGCAGTGAGGCAATCCATGCATCTGAACTGCTGTTCTCAGCTTCTGAGTATATGACTCTTTTTGGATCAATAACGTGGACACTGCCAGAAAGTCAGTGGACAAAGTTTTGTTTTCTTTGTGGGAAGATAGCTAGGTGGAAATTTAAGGCAAGTTAACTTTGGTGCTGTAAAAAGACCCATCCTCAAATTTTGTCCTCTTTAACATCTTATTCCACTGGTTACTGAAATACTTCATCCTGCATATTGCATATACCATTTATCACTGGAAATCTCACAGTAAATCACACTGCTAATCTCCTATGGATGGAGCAAATCACACCTAGACCTGCTGAA
>NW_010259852.1:1738-6707 GCF_000690775.1 Eurypyga helias
AATATCAAGTTTTCATTCTGTCCTAGCTCCATGGACTCCCATGAAGTTAAGCCAGCAAAGCTGTCTTTGAGCTTTAACTCATTAATGGTGATCACAGCAATTGACCTTGCTTTGAGATATTTGAGTTATATCTAGTGATAAAATGTTGCAGTTTTCTCTACCCAAACTCTGAAATACAAATCACAGCTTGAACCAAAAAGGAGTCTGTGACATTACAAATATATAAATCTTTCTCTGCAAAGAAGAAAAAATGGGTAGCAGTTACAAACATTTTTTTGCATACAAAGCATCTGTTCATGCTGACAGATTATTCTTCTCACTGATAAGAAGGTAAATAAATGAAAAAAAATACAATTTTCTGCCTGGGAAGAGACTCAGTTGTAACCAATAAATTAATTCACTTATGTGGAGATATTTCTTAAGTGGTTGTGAAAACTAGACCCACAACTTTAAATGATACATGAGCCACTAGAAGGTGGTTTGAAGCCTGGTCTGTACCTGAACTTGGCTAATCGGTCAGAGATGTTTTAACTGAAGCTTCAAATTGTTATTTAAACTAATGAGCAGAAAGTATTTTGCTCAACTGCTGATAAATCTCAGTTATGATAATTTTATTTTCAGAAGTTTTCTCTCTTGGAATTCAAAACAGGAAGGGCCAAGTCCATTAAGACTCAAAGGTCAGGATGCAATACAGAAGTATCTCCACGATCACAGCAGCTAGAAAACATAAGCTTTCAGGGTCCCACATGGTCCTTGAAGTAAGATGAAGATGATGGACCCAGCTACAGGCTGCAGCAGACTTGTACTCAGCATAGACTGACCATGACTAAATAACATTTTTTTAAATAACAGGACTGTTATAGTTTACATGGTGTTGTTAATAACCACTAATGACAAAGAAAAACCAACACATGGAATTGTTGATCACATCTCTCTCCCAGAAAGTAAAAGTGATAGGGTCATGTACCAGATAGATCTCCTGAAAGCTCCAGAGCTCTGGACTCTCTACTGACGCAATGATGGTGCTGTATAATTTCTTCTACATCTGTTGTTGAAATGGGTTTACTTAAATTTTTCATTTATCCATGGTTATTTGTATTGAAACCTGTGCTAAACCTTGCTCACTTACAGGACTGCACCACTGGTAAGGTGACTTTACTGATTATGAGACATATTTCACTAAAGAGAGTTTGTGAGATTCTAATAAGCAAAGTTTCAGTGGTTGAGTATATAAATATTTCAGGATGATGACGACGACGATAAGGTGTGAAGTAGGAGTCTGACATGCTCTAATACAGCAGAAACAATGAGGAACAAGTTTATGATTCCAGAAGGTATCATTCATTGGAGAAGGATCTAGCTCCCATACATTCTGTCCTAATCCACATGAACAGAATGATGTGTGGATGGAGTGAAGCCCGGATTGAGGTCCTGCCAGCATGAGCTGGCTCTGGATACTTTTCCTCAGAGCAAGGGCAAATGTATTCAGGAGATGGCATCTCACAGAGACATAAGCTGCCATCTGGGCCAACATCCTGGCAAACAGGCCAAGGACAAGGACCACAGCTTGGTCAGAGCAGGGCCCCTTTAGCCAGTGGGTTACCACCAAACCAGATCACTGACAGCACCCCGGCATCTGTTGTGGCTGAGTATGCCCCAGACATCCTGGACTGCAACTGAGCTCTGCAGACCTTATTGAGCAAATAACCTTTTTGGGGTTCCTGCCTAATCCACAGAGCTAAAGCAACCTGGGGAAAAAAAAAAAAAAGAGTGGGCAGAGAGGATAAGTGAATGTTTTATAGAGCCCTGCATGGGATATCTTTAGGGCTATAATTTGAATGTCAGCTGTAGGTTAGATTTTTAACAGCTAAGATTTGGAAAAAAAAAAAAATCACCTAAAAACCAAATTAAATTTACAGGGAACTGGTCTGAGAGCTCTTTTTTCCTCATGTTTGCTAGTTTAGTATTGCCTTATTAGTCCTCTCCTTTCCACTTATCATTATGTCAGGTTTAATAGGGCTGGAAAATAAGACATCAAAAAACACTAGTGGCAAATATGATCTACTTGTGATTAGCCCTTGGCTACTTTACTTCCACACTGAAATATATAAACAACATACAGATGTTACATGAGTCAATTCAGATGCAATAATGTAAAGCAAAGCTGGATGCCACCATACATTCAGAGACACAGCACTTCTTAAAAAAAATCCCTGCATTTTGACATATATTACCACGTAAGGGAAAAAAAGGCTTAAAGCAACATTTAGAAAATCACTCTGAAGAGCAAATGACAAAGATTTTACATGCCTTGAGAAAAAAATATTATTCCTGTAAGCCATTTTTCACCTGCTAGTTTCCCATTCATCTTATTGTGTAACATTAGTGGGAAAAAAAACCCACCAAAATCACTTGAAGACTACAAATTTAGTGATAAAGTATCCAGTTTGGCTAAAAAGTAATTATACTCATGACATTTTTTCCTTAAAAAATATTATTTGCTTAGACTGTCTCTTGCTATTACATTGTTAGCACAAACTTAATGAAATAATGGGTCAGTTAGTGGGCTAATGTATTTTTCACTCGCTTTTTATCATCTTTCTTAAAAAAAAAAAGAAAATAACTGGTGAGGGTGAAAGAGTATAATAAGGTTAATGAGTAACGAAATAACAGAAACCTGCTTTCATCACACTTAGAAGCTCTAAATCACAAACCAGGCAAAACAGATGCCATGGAATGCAGCCGAGGAGTTGATCAGTAGAAGTTGATTATCTATTAATGAGAGGTTTTTAGTGGTGTACCCTGGTGTAAAAATCACTATACTCCATTCAGGCAGCCATCAGTTGCAAATACTATGTGTGTGAATCATTTTATTGATGTACAAAATTCAAAACAGATTTTCCCCAGTGCCCTATGGGTTGTCACACACTGATGCTCTCCTATCTGTTTATGTTAATGAAACAGGATTTTTCAGTAAGTAAGTATGTGTAGTGTTTAATTAATCTCACTGCTGGGCGCGGTGTGAAAATGTTGTCCCATTGTTCAGAAGTACTATTTGATGGCAATTCTTTGTTTTCACCCCAGTTTTCCTTCACAGTTGCCTCAGTCCACTGACTGAAGAGAAGCTGTTTTTTTCCCATTCCAAGACTATGTGAGCACCGGGATGTTGTGCGGTGGAAAGACGGCCAACACAGACCCTATCCCCAAAGACCTGACCTTGCACCATTACCCTCAAGCACAAGGTGTCTTTGGCTTCAATAACAGCAGGCACAAATCCTCAAGTTCCTGTCCCCAGCCCCACAATTAGCAGGTTGGCAAACAGGGATCTGCTGGAGAGTGAATTCCACTGGCACTCAACAAAATGCTCTGCTCCTGACCTCCTTTGTGGTCTATGTGATGACTGGGGGAAACTGGTTTTTAATGCAGTTTCTTGCCCCATTTTGTGGATTAAGACTTCTTTTTCAAAGAATTGTGAGACTGAATGGTTGAAAAAGTTTTATAAAAATATGTATGATGATCAGAGCAGGAGTAAAAGATCCTGATTCCATACTTGAAGACCCTACCTGTGGGCAGGACAATGCAGGAAGAAGTATGAAAAGAATGAACATAAGGTTTAAGGTAGAAGCCTGTAAAACTATTTCCCTCAGCTCGAACAAAGATCTTATACCTTTTGTTAAAGAGGAAGGAATGTTCTTATTAATATTATTATTATTTCATCTGACATATTTTTCTGCCAATATTTTTGTCATTGTCATGATTATTTTCTTGCACAGAAATAAAGTAGTTGCTGATATGCTCTGCAGCACTCACTGGAAGTCTTGGCATGATTTGTGGCTTTATTTATTGAAGAGTTGGTATTAATAGTTTACATTTATTAGTGGCTGCACGTCCTTTACTGCGGCATGTGTTTGCAATTTAATGCTGCCATGTATCAATGGTATTTGCATGTTTGGTATTTTATTAGACACCAGAACTGCTCATACATTTTATTTAGATGATCCTGTAAATTTTCCCAGATGTTTGGGGTCTGTACACAGGAATGGCTCAGAGTACCAGTTCCTGTCTGCATATTTCCAGGAGTCAAGAAGCTACGAAGCCCACACCCAGTTCAGATCTCACCTCCTCTTCCTACCTGGAAAGATATTAAGGATGTTTCTAAACTAATTTGATTGGGAGGACTTTGCTGACATGTATTTGATGAGTAGACAACTCATTGGATAACATACTGGTGGGATTGTTGCACTGAAAAAGTTGTGGTCAATTTTCCAGTGTCTGAGTGGAGACCAGTGCTGAGTGGTGTTCCCTGGGGGTTGTTATTGGTACCAGCACTGTTTAACATCTTTGTTGGCAACATGGACAGTGGGATTGGGTGCACCCTCAGCAAGTTTGCCAACGACACCAAGCTGTGTGGTGTGGTTGACACGCTGGAGGGAAGGGATGCCATCCAGAGGGACCTGGACAGGCTGGACAGGTGGGCCACTGCCCACCTCATGGAGGTCAAAAGGCCAAGTGCAAGGTTCTGCACCTGGGTTGGGGCAATCCCAAGTGCAAGTACAGTCTGGGTGGAGAGTGGATAGAGAGCAGCTCCGAGGAGAGGGACTTGGGGATACTGGTGGACAAAAAACTGAACATGAGCCAGCAGTGTGCCCTGGCAGCCCAGAAAGCCAAGCGTATCCTGGGCTGTATCCAGAGAATTGTGGCCAGCAGGTCGAGGGAGGGGATTCTGCCCCTCTGCTCTGCTCTTGTGAGGTCCCACCTAGAGTACGGTGTCCAGCTGTGGAGACCCCAGCATAAAAATGTTATCAACCGGTTGGAGCAAGTCTGAAGGAGGCCACTAAGATGATCAGAAGGCTGGAGCACCTCTTCTGTGATGAAAGGCTGAGAGAATTGGGCTTGTACAGCCTGGAGAAGAGAAGGCTCCGGGGAGACCTTATTGCAGCCTTCTAGGGACGTGCGGAAACAAACCCTC
>NW_010259852.1:6769-7320 GCF_000690775.1 Eurypyga helias
TAGTGCAGCCTTCCAGTACCTGAAGGGGCTACAAGGAAGCTGGGGGGACTTTTTACAAGGACCTGTAGTGACAGGACAAAGGGATGTATTTAAACTGAAAGAGAGTAGGTTTAGATTGGACATCAAGAAGAAATTATTCATGGAGAGAGTGGTGAGGCACTGGAACACATTGCCCAGAGAAGTAGTGGCTGACCCCTCCCTCACAAGGCCAGACTGGATGAGGCTTTGAGGAACCTGGTCTAATGGAAGGTGTCCCCGCCCCAGGGCGGGGGGGTGGGACCTAGATGGTCTTTAAGGTCCCTTCCAGCCCAACCGTTCTGTGATTCTATGATTCAATGGGCTCCCTTTGTTGGCGGTCCACAACCCACTTGGATTGCCAGTGTGAATCCAGTTTTCCCCTCCCCCCACTCTCCTATTTGCATCTCAGCTAAATCAAAGTTTCTCAAACTTCATCTATTAATATGACTCAAGAAGAAACAAGATAATAAAAATAACTAAGGCACAAATGGCTGATCTCCAGCAGCAGGCAGAGGGGTCACACATCCGAGAGG
>NW_010259852.1:7510-16014 GCF_000690775.1 Eurypyga helias
ACCTGGTCTAATGGAAGGTGTCCCTGCCCATGGCAGGGGAGTTGGAACTAGATGATCTTTAAGGTCCCTTCCAACCCAAACCATTCTGTGATTCTATGATTCTCTCATCTTTTCTCTTGTGGCATCATTAATCAACTGAGAAAGCAATTTAAAGGGAATGTTGGACTCTGGTGTTTTGTTTGGGGGGGTTTGTTTGTTTGGGGTTTTGTTGTTGTGTTGGGGGTTTTTTTGTTTGTTTGTTTTTTCCCTGAGATTCAATAAAGAGAGATGCTCAGAATCCAATTAACTGAAGTTATTTGTATATTCATGAAGAGCAGTTCCTTCCACCATAGTCTCACTAACACTAATAAGTATTTGGGAAATCCTTCTTGCTCATGGACACTTCTCTTTTTTTTTTTTTTAAACAACAAAAAGGATTCTCAGCATCACTCCAAATCAGTGACACACAGCACATGAGTGAGAGAAGCAGAAAAGCCATCTCCAGCCATGACCGTGCCTACACTCTGTCAATATGTATGAGAATGATGGCTTTGTTTCTATAGACGGCAGACCTTTCCCCTAAATGAATAAACATGCTAACAACACATCCTTCTCTCATGCTGCAAAGTTCTGCTTCCCCAGGAATGAAGAAAAACATCTCAAAAGAATATATATTCTCTTCCTGAACATACAGTAAAAGCACCGAGCCAAAGATTAGCATCAGCTCAATTCACTTGCTGTTTTACTGCCTTCCATAAGATGTGTGGAGACTTTGAAAGCTGCTTAGAGATTGCTGAGCAGAACTGGTGAGAATGTGCTGAATATTACTTGCAAAGTAGTCTTCAAATTAAATTCCCCAAATTGCCTTTTGCTGTGTATTTTTAATCACCTAGTGGTCTTGTTTATGAACCTTCATGCAAATGTCGTATCAAACCATGGTTATTTATGAACAAAACAAATCATCCAAACCTTCCAGTTATTTCATATAAAATGGATTTTTTTTTACATACTGAATGCATTCTCTGTTTCCAGGCCCTGGGTTGTCATGAGACTGGCTTACAAGTCTTAAGGCTGTGGTGGTATTTTGTTTGAAAGATCATACTGTTAGTGTTCATTTTATCTGGTTTCAGAGCTCCGCAGTATTCACATTTCTAAGCTTTACCTGCATCTTTGTGCATTGCACGTATATCAGAAAGAGAAACTTTCACAGCCCTCTGGCTCCTGAGAGATGAAACTCTAAAGGTACCAAAAATAGTGTGTTCTTAATGAGGAAATCATTAAATTTGGAAATTTCTGAAAACTCATGAGATCTATAGGAAAACCTTAACTGATTTTTTTTTTTTTTTACATAGCTCATACTTTGCCCCACGTCAAATCAAATATTTAGTCAAATTCTGCATAACAGTGAAAAAAGATGGCAAAATGAGGACAGCTTTGAATACATCTATGAAGGTTTTTGGTGCTGGATGGCTACAGTACCTATCCAAATCTGACATCTAGTTCTTCAGAATTCTTGTTTAAGATCTAAGGCATGAAAGAGCTGAAGTGATTGCATTTTTTCCTAACTCAGTCCTACATAGATACACAGTCTAGATGATCTTCTACTAAATTTCTTAAATATAGAACCTGAACAGGGAGATAATGGTCTCACTTTCTAGCTTAGGCCCTGAACAAAATGGTAAGAGTAGAGGGGCACCAAACAGTCATTCAGCCATTAAGCCTTTTAAAAGCTCTGATTTAAATTCAGTCTCCTCACATGGTGTTTCTATGTTACAAATATAAGAAAATTTCAGCAGACTACCACAGCCAGTTAAAGTATGCTCAGGTGACCTTCACAGTCTCTCATCTCAGAAGTGTTTCCTATCTAATAACTAGTTTAAACATCACTGAATCCGGCACTGGAATGTGAACCACTGTGGGAATGATGATGTTTCTAGGAGAAAGAAAAACCCCACACCTCTGGTGATGCTGGACAGGAGCCGTGGTATCACTCCTTAACAAATCCATTAACTCAAGAAACAGATCTTTTTTTCTGCTTTTTCTATGAACTTTTTTTCTAATGTTACACACAGCTAAAATAAATTTATCTTATGAGGAACAAAGAAGACTGACTTTTGTTGCAGAAAAGCCCCCATTTGTTGCAAATGAATCAGAGTGATTTGTCCATTCTTCTAACAAGATTTGTTCTTATGATGGACTTCACAGCATCACAGAATGCTAGGGGTTGGAAGGGACCTTTGGAGATCATCTAGTCCAAACCGCCTTCCAAAGTAGATTCATCTAGATCAGGTTGGACAGGAACACACCCAGTTGGGTTTTGAGTATCTCCAAAGAAGGACACTCCCCAGCCTCTTTGGGCAGCCTGTTCCAGTGCTCTGACACCCTCAAAGGTGTTTTTCCTTGTATTGAGATGGAATTTCCTGTGTTCCAGTTTGTGCCCATTTCTCTTTGTCATGCCGCTGGGCACCACTGAAAAGACTTTGGCCACATCCTCTTGACACTCACCCTTTAGATACTTAAAAACATTGATAAGATCCCCTCTCAGTCTTCTCATCTCCAGACTAAACAGACCCGGCGCTCTCAGCCTTTCCTCATAAGAGAGGTGCTCCATTCCCTTGACCATCTTCTTAGCCCTCCACTGGACTCTCTCCAGTAGTTCTCTTCTTCATCTTTACCTGTAATGGGGATAGAGCAATTTGAGGCAGATATTAAAAGTGGTGGGTCTTCCCTGGGTGAAAGCAATACCACTGAAAAATGACAGTAATTCAGCAAATTCATCCATTTCTTACTAGTTGCCTTAAGTCAATACTGTAACTGAACATAATTTTTCAGGAGTTCAAGATGAGAATCATGAATAAATCGAGTGCATCTTGATGTGCATATATATTATAGGAGCCTGTTTTTTTTAACTTGTCAAAGTATGTAAGAAAATGAAGTGAAATTAAATTAACAAGAATGTGTCCCTTCCTGACAGGGTGTTGCCAGTCAGGAGATGGGATCAAATTCTATTTTTGTTCAGTATGTATTTATTGGAATTCTGTATATACAAGCATAAAAACATATATGCATTTTGAAGTTCTGTGTGTTTAGTTTGGTCATTGAAGAATTATTTTATGTCTACCTGGTCTTTGACTTGAAGTAGTATGAGTCACACACAAAGGAATAAGCAACTTGTATGCCTTTAACCTCTATGATTATATTTGTAAGGAAAAGAGCTTACTTGCAAGAACTACATTTCTTGAAAGAGGGAGACAGAAAGGAGGCTGTTTTAGACCAGTAGGTAAGTTCCTGCACAGCACAGTCTATACCTTGAAGAGTTTGCATCTTAAATAACTGGAAAAAACCCACCTCTAGCACTTAAGATTGGGAACTCGGGTCACAGAGAGTGACAATGTCATAGGTGTCATAGGTATCCACAGGACATGGCTGGATCTTTGGAGTGCCTGACTAACATCTGCACCACAAAACTGATGGAGAGGAGGACTTCCATGCTCTGACCTCAGGAAGGAGAGACAACAGCTGACCCAGCCCTGTTAAGTGCTACAGACAACTTGGGAGGCTCCCGACAACTCATATGATCGTACCCACAGGCAGGTGGAAAGACAGCAGAGGATTAAACATCAAAGACTAAATTGCTTTACTTTTCTTTAAGAGGAAGATAATACAATTGCTTTTGATCCTTAAGTTTTAAAGGCAGTTGTGAAGCTTTAAAAAGAGAATCTGAGATGATGGTCTGCTGAAACACTTTATTTTGATTGAAAGAATCATACTCTTAAATTCACAGCCCTCACTAAATAATTCTCCTAGACTTTCCATAAAAGGTGTAGCATAATGATCTTAATTTCTAGTCTTTTTTACTTTAAGTGGTTTTTCATCTGACAGAGAAGCCACAATTTTTTAAGAGCATCATGAGAAAAATTGTCTCTTTCAGACTGTCTGCATTAGAGGGCAGTCCCAAGGTATCAAAGAAAAGACAGATGCTTTCACTGTTGCTGGTAGCTAAGGTGCAGCCTAGACCATGCTACCGCCTGCATCCATCTTTACAGGCAACAAGATGTTAGATTTCTAAGCCAAGACAAGATCTGTGAGCGTGGGTGTGTGCACATCTGTGAGCAAGGGACCAGAACACTCGCAGAACAGTTAATATCCTCCTCCATATAACAGATAGCTGCCTGTTGTACATTCTCCACCTAGTTTTCTTGTATACTGGCCTACCCCTGATGTGATGTTGTAGCTATTCTTGACAAAGAGAGTAAAAGTATGAGGAAATGTAGGCCCCTTTTTTGACTCAAAATGGACAGAGACTGGCAGAACTCGAGGAATTTTCTGATAAACAAGCTTCTTATTATTCTGCTAAAACTAAAACTGTTTTGTTGGGGGAGGTCAGAACTAGCCTAGAAATAATCTCTATGTTCCAGATGGCTTAAATCGTAATTTTTTTTTCTGCGTGATCTTCCAGTTTGAGTGATGCAAATATTTTCTTCCATAATTTAAATTCATCATAATAATGACCGTATCCTGGGTTGCCAACAATATCTTGGTCTGTATCAGGAGTAGTGTAGCCAGCAAGTCGAGGGAGGGGATTCTGTCCCGCTACTCTGCTCTTGTGAGACCCCACCTGGAGTGCTGCATCCAGCTGTAGAGCCCTCAACATCAGAAGGATACGGATAGGTTGGAGCAAGTCCAGAGGAGGACACGAAGATGCTCAGAGGGCTGGAGTACCTCTGCTATGATGAAAGGCTGAGAGAATTGGGCTTGTTCACCCTGGAGAGGAGAAGGCTCCAGGGCGACCTTATTGCAGCCTTCCAGTACCTAAAGGGGCTACAAGGAAGCTGCGGGGGGACTTTTTACAAGGACCTGTAGTGACAGGACAAGGGGGAATGGGTTTAAATTGAAAGTGAGGATGTTTAGATTAGATATCAGGAAGAAGTGCTTCATGGAGAGGGTGGTGAAGCACTGGAACAGGTTGCCCAGAGAAGCTATGGATGCCCCATCCCTGGAAGTGTTCAAGGCCAGGCTGGATGTGGCTTTGAACAACCTGGTCTAGTGGAAGGAGTCCCTGCCCATGGCAGGGGGTTGGAACTAGATGATCTTTAAGGTCCCTTCCAACCCAAACCATTCTGTGATTCTATGAATTAACAAAGAGTAGTCAAGTTGCAATCAAACATTTGAACTAAACACAACAAAAAAAAAAAAATTTGGAACAAGTGAGCTTTTAGTTTATTTGAAATTTTGATCTGTGCAGTACTTTGGGAAGATGACCATCTACAAAAAGAACTTAAGATCCAGGAAAAGTGTGGTTTTTTGTTGGTTTTTGTTGTTGTTGTTGTTGGTTTTTGGGTTTTTTTGTCCAATTTTATGAATGTGATTCTGATTATTCCGTGCTTAATTTTTCTTATATTCTGGTGGGTTCAGTTCCTCTAAAACCATTCTGATTACAATGCAAATGATACACAACTGGGATACATTTCTCACTGTCTCTTTCTCTGTATTTAACCTTTTCAACCCTTTTAACTGGTTTGCTAGTCTCCTGATATTTAGTATGATCACATCAACCAGGGAACGGTCTGACAGTGTTGAACTCAGTTTTACTCTAGGCTCTTTTTCATCACAGGTATCTGGAACATATATGATCTCCCCAAACACTGCTCAGCTGCTTCAGTGATGCCAGATTCTGAGGCTGGACTGTAGAAAGCCACTAGTTGGCTTGACAGTGATGTTATAATAGGAGACTGTAGAAGTTATGCATCCTTTTTACTCAACCTACAAGTACTACACCTTGTGGAATGCTGAGAGCCAAACTACAAGGGAATGCCAAACTAAGATATTTGTAACCAGCAGAAACACCTTTTCTGGGATGTTGGGCTGTAACTTCAATTCCTCTAATTCCTCACACAGAGAGGAACTCCATTAGGCCTGGGTTTCATGAAGTGTCATAGGCACCTTTCTATGGCTTATTTCCCTGCAAGGCTCACAGGCACTGATAGGGTAACATCTGTTTCAGTTAATGTTGGGTCTGTGGTGTAGATGTTTGCATTGGAGCTATATACTAGGTAGCCTTTAAAATAATGCAGAGAAATGACTGACTCTAGTGCATGAGCCATCTTACCCCAAGATAAATACCTAAAATAGACTAATAGCACCTTGCAGAAAGCCTGTTTCTCCCCAATGACTGTAGTGAGACTTTAGATAGCAAGATTTTCTGAAAGTAGATGAAGTGGGTATTACTGAAGAAGTTTTCCAGTACTGAGGTGAAGATACGTGTTTCTCCTGATCTGACTCTGGCAGTACTCCAGGTGTAGATTCACGCCTCACATCCCATGGTGCAGTGTGCAGCGATGTCTTCACAAAGCTCTTCCAGCAGGAGTTATCACAGCATGGTATTTCCAGGAGAGGTGGTAGTACATTTTTATGGCCAAAGTGGCTGTCTCTGCTGCAGGTAGACTAGGTTAGAAACCTAAACTGAATTCAGTATCTTAGTGCTTTGAATCTTAAGTCACTGATATTAATACATTTTTTTGGTAAAGTCTATTATCAAAAACATCGCTGTAGAAGTTTGAAGCCTAAGTTGGAGTTAAAAGGTTCACTTAATGTTGTTTTCTTAAAAAAACATAAATTGTGTGTGAACACATGTACAAATAGAAACAAATTCTAAAGAAAAGGTTTTATTTAACATAGCTGCTTCTGTAGCTGCGCTGGAGAATGATGCCTGAGGAAAACTATAGTCATGGGTTATATTATATGAAGATACTTTTCCACAGAAGGCTCATTTATTATAAGACCTAATATAAAATAATGAATATTTTTTTTAAGTCAAGCCAGGACCAGAACTTATCTCCCAGGTTATATATATATAACTTCTGTGATAACTAGGAAAGACTTTCTTTCCCTGGAGTGAATTGTACTGGATTTAGTGCTGCATTAGTACCCTGAGCATCTAAACTGTTCTGATTGGTAATTTAGCTTCTCTTCAGCAGAGTACTACGGTGTTTCTTTTCTTAAGCGTGCATGTAGTTGCAAAGATTGATTTAGACGGAACTACTCAGGAAATCAAGATGAAGATTATTTCTCTTTATTTCACAGATCTAGTAGTTCTTATTTTAGAGGAATAGACTTTTCTGAAAATTGGATTTTAAGACCCTGATAATAACTTTTAATTCTACTCATGGATGTCAAATGTTACATAAATATTAGCATGAATAGAATCGGTATTAGGAAAACGTAACTGTTCATCAAAATTTTTTTTTGAGAATAAATTATGTCATTTATCTTTGGATTAAACTTGCAAATGTATAGAAGGTCGGTTGTATGCTTAATATACTGTATACCACAAGTCTTACATTATACTATTTCCAATACTGTAGTCACAAGACAGGAAAAGCTTTCAGGTTTCAGGTTTTCTCAAGTTCAGTATTTCACTATGAAGGCTCTAACCCTCAGAAAAGGCGTTGGTTTTATGCAGTTTAAAGAAGCTGGATCTCACACAACAGGTTTAGCACCTTTCACATGGAGAACGGCTTTGGCTGGAGGTCTCCTGTAGTGCTGGTGAGTCCTCTACCGAAGAGAGCCAATGGGGGAGGGAAACGTTTTCTTCCTCCTCTATTGCTGCTACTCAGGGCTTGAGACTAGGGCTGAGATTGTTTAATGTCTTCATTAATGAGTGGGATGATGGGACAGATAGCAGCCTAAGCAAGTTGGTAGGTGATACCAAACTGGGGGAGCAATCTACATCTGAAGTCAGACCTTCTCTGAGTATTGGGTTGGCCCAGAGAATATTCAGGGCTTCCACCAACCCAATTCATTCACAGTGCCTCTCTTTTTTTCCAATAAACTGGGAAAATGTGGCACTTCAAGAAAAGTTGTGGTGATATGAATCTCAGTTTGACAGCAAAGCACCTATGGGACTGACTTTTATAATTTGCTCCCTCCCTGTATCCCTTAATAATGAGGCAACGACTGCATGTTTTTAAGTTGATTCTTTCTTCTTGCTCCATGAATCCTAAAGTCTTCATATAATTTTCAACAGGAGAGGTGATTCTGGTCACCAGGTTTGCATTGTCGTGGAGGAAGACAGGTTTAAATCCTTATTGACTGAGCAGCCCAGTGTGGGAACAGCCCTGATAGAGACCTAAGCAATGATGGTAAGATAATGATGTAAACCCAGCTGGATAAATTGGTAGGCTGGGACAATTGAGATAAAACATGTGTGATATCATCAAAACCAGAATTATACTCTTTGGAAGGAGAGAGGTAGGAGGCAGACAGATTGCTCTGACCATAAAAGAGCTGTGCCACACATCTAAATGAAGGTGACCAGCTGACGGGTGGAGGCTGGATTGCAATTTCAGACTTATTATCTAAAGCTTTCATTTGAAGGAGATGGGGGAGTGGAAGGAGGTAGGAGAGGGATTTGACTCCAAACCCTGAAATTTCTTACCTCTGTCACAAAAAGGTGCAAAAAAATTTTAAATCTCAGCTTTACCTTAAAGTCACTGGTGGCAAGGACTTAACCTGCCCACCCACCC
>NW_010259853.1:0-29841 GCF_000690775.1 Eurypyga helias
ATATAAATAATAATAAGTATTATTTATTTATATGTGTGAACTTAAGCAGTTCAACCCAAGCTCTTGTAAAAATGGCATGCAGACTCAGCTTTTCAGTAAAAAAAGGAAATGCTTAACTTGTTAAATCTTGTTCAGCCACTAGCCACTGAATGTGTGTGCAGAAATGCTTAGAGAGGTCTTTTACGCTCAGCTGGTTCTGCCTTTTTGTTGATATTAAAGGAGAAGGCGGTGATTGACAAACTTTTCCAATTGTGATTCCACGTGTGGTTGTGAAACTTTCCAGGCTTGGGAACGCAACCAGAAATACAAGCTGATTTTGTTGTAGGTGCTCAGTCTTTGGAAGCCTCTCTTCAGGAAGAAAGGCTTTACAAAAATTGTGTAGTTCGTAGGGAAGGAAATCTTACTTCTGTGAGTCTCAGCTATGCGGCGTGGCAAATGTCAGTCTCTGTGGGTAATGCAAGACCGTGATACTTATTACAGCTTAATACTCTGAGCAGCCTGCTCTAGTTGATTCTGCTTTGAGCAACCTCAAATGTTCCGTGATTCCATGATCTTCATAGCCAGAGGAAAAAATACCATACAGATAATTAGGGAGAAGTGATAGTTGGCCTAGTCTGCTGTAGAGGTGGTAATGAAAGTTTCTGGCATTGCAGTCTGATCTGAATTTGCTCTTGTGAAAATACGTTAAAGATGATGTGACAAGTATTAGTGTTGTAGTGTTGTGCTCTCGAAACTTCAAATGTGGCTACCCATTAGAAACAGTTCTGTCTGCATCCCCAGGCAAGACAACTGAATGCATTCTTTGGCTCTAGCTAGCGTGAGTGGTCTATTAAACGAACAAAAAAAAAAAAAAGAAATCTAAGTTACAAAGGAGTTAACAGTTTTCATTTCTCATGGGAATGAACTTCAAGTAAATCTACCTTCAGCAGGTTCCATGGTACAGGGAGAGGTTCTGTACAAGTCACCCCAGAAAGAGTATACTTTCTATCAGCTGTGATGTTTCTAATAATGGAAGTCATCTATTGAGGATCATCTGTGGGTAGCCTAGCTAGCTAAACTCACCCATTCCACTTCTGACTATAAAAAAGATTATATTTCTTCGTCTAGGAAAGGAGGGAAAGTTTTATTAACAAGGAGGAAGATTTTTGTTCATTCTATTTTTTTCTTGTTGGAGGAGAATTGGACCTCTCTTCCACACCTGTGACTATCCTGCTGATAAAACCAAAATTATTTCATTCCAGGATTACAAATATACATGTCTTTAAGCTCTGGACAGATCTATATTCCTCCTGTACATTTATCTGTCCAGTCTGCAGGGAAGTTCAGCGTGGGGCATCATTACTCAAATCTTTACAAGTATTGGCAGTATCCATGAAGTACATTGATAGTAGTGATACTGCACGGAAGGGGAAAAGGAACTTATCCTTATATGCCTTCTATATAAGGTATGTATATACCTTATATACCAAACTCTTGCAATTGTGGTAGATGGGAGTGGTTCTTAAAATCTACCATATTTGATAGGTTCTTGAAGCAGTAATATATAGGCTTTCTTCTAGTAAACTCTAGGTTCCTTACAAGTTTACTATCTGCTTACTCAGAGATCTCATCAATGTTGCCAAACAATTCTCTTGAAACCAGCCTGTGGACCATCCCTTCGAGTGTCTGTTGATCTGTTCAGTGCAGCGTAGCGTGCTATACTTGGAATAACCACCTTGTGGCGGATCACTGTGGTCCAATAATGCAACATCTTGGTGAATGTATATACTTCGTGGCCTAAAATTGTTCTTAACTCTGAAAATGCATGCTCTGCCTTGACATTGGAGGGTTCCCATGGGAAGTAGCCACTTAACAATTAGTGATGTCCTAAAGCGATAGCTGGTAAGAGGTTTCAGGTATAATAACCCATTGGTAGAGAAAATCCTTGTTACTTTGAATACTTTCAGATCTCACCCTGTCATATGAAATAGTCCCTTAATTCTGTCTTTCGTTGTTCCTGGGCATACATTGAAAAGCAAAGCCATTTGTGTGAGGCAGCAATCTAAATGGGTCATCTTCCGTGTCTGAGTATTTTCAGAAATGTAAGCACTTTCCCTTAGCTTAGTGCCTGCATATGGGCCACTGGCTACCAAAGCTGATATTTGAGCTTGAATCCAATTCCTTTTATGTGGTAGGAAGCAAATGTTTCGGTTTTTCAGAGTCCCAAAACATATGCTCCTTATAGATATTCTGGTCCATCCTTGATTATAATGAGCTGCTTTCTTCAGTCATTTTTCCTTTGAAACCTTCAGTATCATTAGAGAAGGAACCTTTTCAGAAAAAAAAAAAAGGTAACTTTATTAAGAAAAGAGATAAGGGTATGATTTTAAAATGGAAAAAGCTAGAAACCCCTAAAAACTGCATGATGAAACCATAAATCGTGTTTGATGTTGATTTGGTGTTTGAATTGTTGGTCAGTTTTTGTTCTGAAGGATGTTAGCTAGAGAGCGCCAAGGGCTCTGCTTGAAGGTAGTCTTCTGGAAGACCAAGAAAAACTTTGGAGGACAGATTCTTCTCTACCTGTTTTATGCTTCCTCTTCCAGTAATTCGTAAGCTTGCATTGCAGCACTTTGAAACACACACTATAAGAATTTTTAATCTTGGTTTCCCACTTTCCTCAAAAGTCTGACTTGCAACATGAGGATTTTTGTATGTTTTTTTCTGACTTGCAGCTTGCCTGTATACCATCCTTGTGGGTTAGCAGTTTATGTTAATTTTCAAGATATTAATGGCCGTACAGATCCCAAGACACATCTGTTAGCCTTATTTTTAGAGTACTCTGCTATCTCTAAGCTTGAGTTGCAGACAGAATGATAGATGGTTTTGATTACATGTTGGAACACGAGGAACCCTTTGGACATGGCTGTTGAAAGGATTCTGGAGAAGCCTGATTCACCTGTACTTGGGAACAGTACTTTAATTCAAAAGATACACCTCAGAAAATTATTTACTGTGTCAAGACCTTATTTCTGTAAGACTGTGGGAATGTTGAAATATCTGGAATCTTGCAGAAAGAAAATGCATGTTCAGTGCACAGAGTTATAGTCCTTTAAAAAGTGTAGACGTTCTAGGCTGCAGAAAAGAGACAATGAAACATTTGAATATAATGGTAATAATCATGTTGTTCACAGTGGGTGGGTTTTTTTCCTTCTTAATGAAAATTTATAACTGGTACATGGTGGTCTCATTGTAGTGCATGTATTAATTTTGGGTAGAATTATGCAAGCTTTGGAGATAAGATTTAATAAGTGACATGTAGATCTCAAACTATAAAATTGTAACTTAATTTCTAGGTTTAATTGAACAAAATGATGCTAATTACTGATATGTAGATTTTTCTTTTGTTACAAATGCTGTGGGTTTTGTTATATAGATGTAATTACAACTGAGTGCTTCAAAATAACTTGTTATCCAAAGTTAGTGAAAGTTTACAATAAATTTCATTTTTACTAATAATTATTACATTTAAAAATAAAAGTATTTCTGATCCTTTTTGCCATTGTGCAGCTGTTATTACAGAATATATTTTTAAAATACTTAGTGGATACCCTAGGGAGATAAATTTGTCTATTAAATATAGTTAGGTAGTTCATGAATTGGGCAGATGAGCAAGTGGCATCCAGTTTGTCTCTGGTCCAAGGCCAGTACAAGCCGAAACTCAGTATTTTTGGTGGATGTGTTTGCGCATTATAAAGATAATCATCAGAAGTAGTGTTAATACTACCACAGATAAATGGTCTGAATGTGTATGAGCTTCTTCTGTTAACTCTTCTATAAACCAACCAATTGTGTTCCAGACTTTCTGTGTCAAAAGTATAAATTTGAGTCATACTCTTGCAAAGTCTTTCATTTCAGTTTTTCTTGAGACTGCATTTATTTTTAGCATATCAAACTTATTACGGGAGTGTGTTTTGAAGAATATCAATATGAAAACCTATTTAGAGAAGTACGGCCTTTAACAATTCCCCATAAACATACACTGTTTATTTCTTCTTCAGTTTTTGTGTGTGTCACTTACGTGACAAGTTGTCTGTGCTGATGAAATCAGAATTAAATCATGACACAGGACTCCCGCTTAATAATTTTAGCGTGTTTCTGCTGGGATTCCGCTTTCAGGCTCTCCTAAAGATTCAAAGCCAGTGCTCCAAAATCTCATGTAACTAGCATGTTGGGAACACAATTTTTGGTAAATTTAATTAACCTTGGAGAAATTAATGTACTGAATCTTTAGTACAACTAGCAATATTAAGAAGATACCTTACTTGTCAGTAAACAGGAAGTTTCCCGTACTGAGTATGAAAACCAACCTAAAGCTCAGTAAGTTTAGAATTTATACTTTCTGTTTAATAGCTGTAATTCATGAAGTGTTAATAGGAAAAAAAAAAATCACATTTAATACACAGTGTGTTTCATTCCCTCTGCTGCAGCTTGGATTTGTGTCAGAAAGTTGCAAAATAAAATTAATGTCAACTTGGTTGAGACTTAGGGACATTCTTGTCTTCTGTGTAACATGCATGAAAAGGAAGGGAGAGAGAAAGTGCTTTGGCTTTGTTGTAGTGCTAATTAAGATACGGTGTGCCCGGTATGTTAGACTTGGGGATAGAAAACAGAATCTTCAGGGATCTTGTTTTTCAAGAAGGCGAAGGACTGCTAGTCTTTAGTCAGGGAACTGCAGCTGGACGCTATTGGTGGTGGACCTTACCGTTTTAAAAAAAAGGTGTCAGCTGCTTGCTGCTTTGGACTGTGGCTAAAAATTGTCAGGCAAATCATCAGTTTTTGATGATTTGTCCTATTTAGTATCAACTTAATTTTTTTCTAACAAATAAAACTAAAATAACGATTTCAAACTTCCTGAGAGCATACATTTCTTCTTTATTCAGTTTTTTAAGATGTCTTTTGTGTTCTGAGTTTGTGCCAGATCTTTTTGTAGTAATAACAGAGAATTTTAGGAAGTTATTAAATGAAATACAGAAAGGCTGTCTGGAGGATGTACTGTATCTTAACTACTGAGTCATACAACAATACTTGCTTTTTTTTTTTTTGCTGTCGTGGATCTTGAATTGTTTTGTGGTTAGTGGAATGACTGCAAAGGGAAGGTGAATAGTCTTCTAATTTGTGTTTGTCTATAGTGTATCTATAGATACGTATTGTTCTCCATGGGAAGTAGATCATCTGCTTTTGAACTCCCAGAAAGCCAAGGAAGGTATTTCTGCTTTGAAGAGGACAGACCCAATATCAAAGAGGGGCACCCTGTCTCCTGGTCGTGTTTTGTGAGAGAAAATAAGGAGATCTGCTTCATTCTTTGAAGGAATGAACGTAAACAGCTGTGTTCATCTCTAGTGGATAAAAAAGCTTGCCTGTAGGTTTAAATCTGACAGAAAAAAAAAATCTAGAAGAGGGGTGGAATATATAATTCGCCTCTCTTTACTGTCATTATACCCTCTCCACATCATGTGGGTAGTCTGGAAGCTTAAATGAGGCTTCTTCTCTTAATGGCAGTTTTTACTGCCCTGGGCATAGGATGAGGCTGAGGCACCTTAACAGATAGCTCTCTTCAGCTGTCCAGGTAGACATACTGTAAATCTTTTATTAGATCTAGGCTTTAACGGGATGATCAGGTTTGACCGAGTGGTGTATAATACAAAGTTGCTTGACACAACATGTAAATAAAAGCACGTTGGGTTGTTCTGTGTGCGAATAAAGCTGCCTATGCAGTACTGAAAAACTCTATCTTTAAAATGCAAGTTGACAGACTTTTTTATCTGTGGAGCTGGAGTCAGTGTGTGTCTTTCTTAGTGCACTTCTTCAAAACATGAAGTACGCCTGAAAATAAACACTGGTGAGTTTTCTTGGTTTTATAGCTCCCTCTCCTCCTGATATTTCAGTATAGGGCTAAGTAAAGTTCTTAGGTGCGTTTTGAGAAATTTGTTTGTTTTATAGCATATTAGTAATCTTGAGAATGCTGTTTGGGGAGACAGGAAAAACGAAGCTTACCAGTAACTGTCATATTATGGTTTGGTAGGGAAATAAGAACTGTTGAATGTGGAATCATGTTTCACGTGCGATTATGAACTACTCCCCCTCACTCAAACTAGTCTCAGAAAGATCATGTTTTTTCCTGGACATATGAACTTTAAAGTCACACCATTTTTGTCGTGATCTTCTAAATATGACACATCCCTAAGTGCTGATTTACTGACAGGTTGGTTTTTTATTGCAGTGGAGTGTGCAGTTATGAAGGTGATCTATTTCTATAGGTAACAGAGAAACCTTGAGCAGAACAATCAACACCTAGCAGTGTTGTTCCACCATTTTAAATGCCTGATATCCTGAATCTGGTGGTGAGCTGCAAACCCACCACCCCACCCCGGCCCCACTGTGAAGCAGCTAATAATCCAAATAGAACTTTTTCTTGAACTAGCAGTTGTCAAACCTTTTTCCTTCCGTTTACTGCAGATGGAGAAACAGTGGCCTGGTTTGTCTATCCCTGCTGTGTTGTACCCCTGTGCACGCCCACGGAACACAGCTGAGAATGGGGAATGCGGAGAGGCGATGGGTAGACTGTCTGCTCTCAGTGGAGCAAGGAAGGTATCCAGAACTGGTGCTTTTCTAAAGGGCAGTGCTGAGCTTCCCTTCGAGAGTGCTGGCTAATGCCTTTCTTCTCATCTCAAAGCTTTGCCATCTGTGGTCTGTCACACCTGCCCAAAATGGCTCCAGAGAGTGCCTTACCTGTAAGGGGTCACCCCTGACAGTGTGCTTCAGCCCAGCATTGACAGCCCCTCGGATTAACAGCTCCTGTCATGGGGAAGGAGGCCTCTGCAGATGTTGTGTGACTGCTGCTTTTTTAAGAGCAGAAGAACCTTCCGTCACTTTAACGTTCTGCTGTGACACATATATAATGGATATTTCATGGTTTTCATAAGTTACTCTTTGTCAGAACATTTTGAACTTCAGGTATTAGAAAGTAATTGAAGTGAACATTTCACTTTGGCCCGTGCTGACCTCCGCAGTCCACATCACTGCTCGGGATAGTGGTTGCATTCACTCAGCCATTAAACAACTTCTAAAGCTCTACTCTCTGATCTCAAGAGTGTTGTTTTCTTAATGGGTTTTTTTTTTTTTGAAGGTGGCCATAAAAGAAAGACAACAGCTACCATCAGAAGTATTGAGTAGTGTGTGATGTGAACAGGCTGGTATAACTCACTTCTAAATATAATCCTAGATTCTTCTAAAAATAACTCTCCTCCACACAATAAGAAATTGGCATAAGTTGACAGCATGTTTTAGCAGATGTTGACAAAATGTTGATTTCTGCTTTTTGAGCTTTTAGATAAAAAATATAAGCAAACGGTTAATTTAAACTCTTCTTAGTAGATGTTGTTGCTATAGCACACTGTCCTGGTCTGTTTTTTTGTGTCAGATGAACAACAGAACTAAGCATTTTGCTTGTCTTCTGATTTTTTTTTTTTTTTTCCCCCTCATCTCACCATTCTCTTCTCTTGTTCTCTTTTCTCCAAAATTGGCATGTTTTACTTGCTGAGGTAGTATCTAGTGTGAGCAAGAGACGGCAGCCTCTGTTGTGGAGTAAGTTACTGTTTGCAGTTCTTGCCTTTTCCTTCCTTGCAAAGTGAACTGGTAACTAAAATCCTTTATTCTCTTCTTGTGGTGGAGGTAAGTCTCTGCATGACAAAGCAAAATGATGACATATAAGGCTTATTTTAATTCGTAGGTGTCGCACACGAGGCTAGGCAAGTACGTGCATTACAGGCTCTTACAGCAGGTGTCAAGTTTGCGCGTTTACATTGGCGGGTCACTTTACTGCGAGTATGTGGAAGACAATCATTTTAACAGCCTAAATAAGGAGTTGTAGATGAAATATATTGCTTAGGTATTTTTTTTTCTAATTCATATAAATAGTAATATATAATTTTCTTTCCAGTGTTATTCTAGTTGTAAGTTTTATCTTTTTTTCAAATATTTTAAAGGTAGGAGTGCTAATAAAATGTGTTCTGTTGTGCTTATTTTCGTAAGCATGAGTTCATCGTTATGTACCTAAGCAGCTGAATTTGAAACTGAAAGTTAGAAATTTGTAACTAGATCAAGACGATAGCAAAGGAGTCATGTTTTGACCAGTAAATTATAGAATGTAAAGACAAACATTATATTTCACTTGTAATAAATAGCATAATTTAAAGAGCTAAGTAT
This sequence comes from Eurypyga helias, assembly GCF_000690775.1. Lineage (NCBI taxonomy): Eukaryota > Metazoa > Chordata > Aves > Eurypygiformes > Eurypygidae > Eurypyga > Eurypyga helias. The sequence continues at coordinate 8,245 of NW_010259853.1, forward strand.
GTGAAGAGAAGGTAAATTTTACTGTTGGAATTTTGAATTCCATATGTCACATATTCATTTTTTGTTTTAAATTATTAACAACTCTCATACATGTGGGGTTTTTTTTGGGGGGGGTGTTGTTTTTACGCTATGCTATGTAAAGCTTATTCAGAAGAGAATTTTTTAACTAACTATGCACTTGTGTATACCTAGGACTCCAGAAAAATATGTTTCTAAACAAAACTTTGCAATTATTGTAAAAAATGTTTGCTTGTCCTTTCATTGTAATTCTAGGCAGAACGGTATGTATTGAGAACAAAATGAAGCCATAATCCTGAGTGGATTTTTTTTTTTTATTGTACCAGTTTATTAAAATAAAGAAGCATGCACAAGTTCAGTCATCTTTGGCGAGAGGTGATGTGTGTGCTAAATCCTAAAGGATTTCTGTGTGATCATTCACAACTATGATAACTATTATATCATGTAAGAGCTCACAGCATTCATAGTTGTTATAATGAAAGCCAAACAGAATTTTTAGGGCTCCTCTGCTCTCTTCAAAGCCTGGCAGCAGTGTTAGTAAGGAACAGAACCGTTTGGTTTCATCTTACTGTTGTCTCAAAACTGGAAGAAACCAATAACTAGAAATGAGGTTTAACAGGTGAAAATGAGAATGTGGAAGAATAGAGGAAATTACTGGCATGAACAGCGAGCAGCTCCAGGATGATGTGCGGCAGTTATGTTCTGAAAGAAATTTGCTCAGGCTCCCAGCTGAGTCTTAAAACTTCTGCCACAAAATTAAAAGAAACCTTGAGTGTTGTTGTTGTCTGCAATAATAGTCTTATTTCTAGATATTGCTAAATCACCACTATAACACCTAATTTATGTAGGCATCTCAGGAAACAAATTTTAAAGTATTATGGCTTTTTGGAATGAGATGGGCTTAGCAAAATAAAATATACTCCTAAAGTCTGGTACGATGGTGTACAAAGTAAGCTCTTTACCCACAATTTGTTCTACCCTTTTATGCCAGTTGGCATGTTCAAATGAAATCTTGTCTGTCTTTCAATAAACTTGTGCTTTTTACAAAGAATTATGAATTGAAGTAAAATGGAGCTTGTTATTTGCTTGCTTGCCACTGTAGTAGTTTTTTTCCCTTGGTAGTTATTAGAAAATTTCAAAGTGGGAAGTCGGACTCCAAACCTTGTCATATTCCTTTTCTGTTCAATTACTGACTGTGGAGACAGCAGTTTTGTCACAAGATGAAAAAATTGGGTTTGAGGCCTCTTGTTCTATCACTACCACTTAGCTTTCTAGCATAGGTGGGCTGTGGATGGGGTTGGGGAGATGGCAAAGTTCTTTTCCCAAGCCTGCTGCGATAGTGCTATGGGAAGAAAATTCATAACTACTAAAGAAGAAGAAAAAAACCCCAAAGTAAGAGGCAAATGAAAACTTGTAGCTGAAAAAACCAACAACGAACACACACACCCTTCACCTGAAAGGCTGAAACAAGAACACAGACTGGTCAGTCATGCTTTGAATCTATTTATGTATTTGGTTTTCTTTTCAAATAGTATTTAATCTACCTAATTTCTGTGTCTCCTTGGAGAAGAGCTAAACCTGACAAACAATGAGAAGGGGAGTATCACCACTGTCATGCTTGCCAATTTGTCTCGCATCAAGAAGACAACAATTTTGAAAAAATGAGGAAACTCCTGTTGTGGTCAGTCTCTGAGTGCAAAAAAAGAAAGATTTTTGGTTCTTTTCGGCATGGGATGAGAGTGATAATGTTCATAGTTGTGTGTGATCACATCCTGGTGTGATGGAGCTGCAAGATGTGTGGATGAGTGGGTTCAATAGATGGCATTATCTGTGAAGGCACAGGAGTTAGTCACCAAGATAAAATGGATGAAGCAGTACATCAGGAAACTGTTAGGAGGAGTTAGATGGAATTAAAAAAAAAGAAGCATTTGTGATTTTTCAAATACTTACTGAGTTTGAGTGGCACTGGAGGCTTCTGTGTGACTTTTTTCCTGGAGGAAAATTCACTTCAAAAACTGCCCATTTGTCTCTTAAATTATTTAAAGCCCGGATCTTTTTGAGACTTGTAGCAATATTCTCAAGATTGTCTTTAATGATGCATTGAATGTTGATAGAGAGGAATTGTATACACTGGGAAGAGTTGAAGTTAATGAGAGTGGAGAGGGATTAAAGCATAGAAGATGTGCTAGGAGGAGGAAGTGAATCTGGGAGCTGGAAAAGGGAGAAAGAAAAATCTGGTGTGTAAATAAACAGTTTAGGAAAAAGTAAAAGGTGGAGGAGTTTTGGAAGAAAGCGCTAACATATTGGTATGTACATTTGAGAGAAAATGGAGAACAGCAGTAAAGGAAAGGAAAATAACCTTCTGGGAAACAAAATCCTGTATGCAAAATACATGTGGAAAACGTGAGTGAAAATGGAAAGTGTAAGGAGAAAAGCAAGCATGGAAAGATAACAAAACTACTAAGGATGCAGAGGATCAAAATGCATATTCATCCCAAATTACGGGCTCGTTTAAGAAAACAAAACTACCTGAATTTACAGTCTTACAAACATCTGAGGGAGGAAGAGGGTTATGAGATGAAAAACTCGGTTAAACTATAGCTTGAGGTTAGCAGCCCTGTGCAGAGCTGAAAGGCATGTGGGCATTAGTAGGGCTGCTTTATGGACCATATTTGCTTTTTTCAAAGGAACATCTAGACAGTCCGATGAATAGCTCATTAGCCATTGTTATTCATCCTATAACCTTAGACTATCAATTAGGTTTTCTTTTTGCCTCCTGGCAGATGATTTTTTTTTTTTTCCTTAAAGATAGCAACACAAGATTTTACGGAGCCAGTTATTGAAGTGTATATAAGGCTTCCCTGCCTTATGCTAACGATCTGCACGAGGCCTCAGCGATGTTGGGTTTTAAGAACGTGCAGTCCAAAACCTCATGACTAACCTAGGCAGATACCACGTTGTATAAAATTTTTGGACTGCTGACACTGATCTTGAGGCAGGAACCCTGTCTCTGTGTCTCTTCTGTGTCTGTATTTCGAAAAAGTATGGATTTTGTATGGATTTTATATGGATGTAGTGTTTTAAGCAGGCTCAGTGAGTTTCAGCTTGTAGATAGTCAAATTCTTGTGGTACCAGTTTCGTTTAGACAGCCCCTGCTGATGGTTCTTGCATTCATGTCACCCTGCAGTTGTATGGTCTTACAGTAAGTGGAATTGGGTACTCATCCAAGGTCTTTTTAGTTTTGTTTGCTGGATTACGTTTTACCTGGATTAATTTTCTGTTCTCAGACAATTTTGCCTACATGCTAGGGATAGAAAGATGGGGGAAAAACTGCAGGATTTCTGTCTGTGCTGCTTAAAACCTGCTTATGAAATCACTGTGTAAGTATTCGTTGCTGATTTACGCAAAACTTTTCTGACAATTCTCTTCAAATCTCTGTCTACACTTGTGAAATTAAGGGGTCTTTGCAATTGATTTCAATGGAATCGAGCTCCTTATAAAAAGAAGTAGGTTGGGGAAGCTGAGTGGCTGGAGAGAATTCCTGAGGTTTTTCTCTTAAGACACAAATTGTCTTTTCCATTTTCTGTACAGTGTGCTTAGTTTTAAACTTAGTGGAGTAAGACAACATCTATATAAGTTTGGAATTGGACTTTAAGTATCAGTTGAGTTTTGTCAGAAATAATGATGATGAGTATTTACACGATTATTCTTTCTAAAATCATGGTCCTTATTCTTCTTAAACTCTGCCTATTTTTCAGAAGAAAATAATTCTGGCAAATGTGTTTTTCTAAGCTGGAGACACCCTATTCTGTGAATCCCTTAAATTAACTTCTTAACTGTAAGTGGGACATTATGGATGGGGAAGCTTTATTAATGAAGTTGCAGGTGAGGGAGTTTGGAATAAAATAGGCAATAAGGGTGACTGTTAAAATGAAATGAGATTTTTATGCTGTCAGTTCTGTAAGACAGTAGAAAGAGACTGTTCTAAAATCAAATAAGCACTTTGCATGCATAAGTTAGTTATAAATGATCTGATGCTGTGTCAAACAGACTTCTGTAATTGTTTATTACAATTTGTTTATACAAATACAAAAATATACAAATATACAATATTTGTATTATACAAAATATGCATATACAAAAATGTTTATTACAATTATTTATAAAAGCTTATATTAAAAGTTAAAGCAATGTGTGGGGGTGTAGTTTGTGTTGCATGACATTCTCCTCACAAAATAATCCTTTAATATAGCATGAGGGCTGGCTTAGTTCAGACCATTTCTTCATACGTTACATACTTCAGGTGAAAAGACACATTTTAGTGGTAATTCCAAACTTCCTTCCTGTTTCATTTTTTATTGAATACATCTGCTTTAAAGGGAGATAGTACCACAGTTCTTAGATAATTGTCGTAACACATAGAAAAACAGACCTCATTTTCCTAATCTGCTGCCACCTATTCTTTGAATCCTGTAGCAGTTTTAAAGTCTTTTCATAAGATAAAAACCTCAGTTTGTGTAGCCCAGCTTAAACTATGGCCAGCACTGAGCCAGGCCAGGTACCTTTGGGAGTCTTGAACACTTGTGAGGGTGGAGCTTCCAGAGGTTCCTGTATGACCAGTTCCAGCCTTGTACCACCCTCCTATGGAGGAATTTTCTCCACAAGTCCAGCCTGAACCTCCTGAGTTGTAATACACTGCCATTCACTATTAATGGTCTGCTACTACCAAGAACAGTTTGACTCCATTGTCGTTGTAACTCCCGTCCTGTGGTTGTCATTTGCTGTTACTAAACTGCTCCTGAGTCCTTTTGGCTGTGTCATGGTTTAATGGTGTGGCTTGCCTAGTCTTTTTGGAGGCTGTGATTTCTCAGCCTTCTGCCATCCGGAGGGAGGACACCTTCATAGAATCACAGAATGGTTTGGGTTGGAAGGGACCTTAAAGCCCATCTAGTCCCAACCCCCCTGCCATGGGCAGGGACACCTTCCACTAGACCAGGTTGCTCAAAGCCTCATCCAGCCTGGCCTTGAACACTTCCAGGGATGGGGCATCCACAGCTTCTCTGGGCAACCTGTTCCAGTGCCTCACCACCCTCTCTGGGAAGATTTTTTTCCTAATGTCCAATCTGAATTCTCCAGTTTCTTAATAGCCTTTTTGAAATGGGAACCCTAAAACCAGCATTAGAATCAGAGAATGTTTTATGGTGGAAAAGACCTTTAATGTCATCAAGTCCAACTGTTAACAACGCTGCTAATACCATTACGGTATTATTTATGGTGGTGTTATGGCCTCCAAGGATGTCATCACAGTAGACTGTCCATCCATCTACTACATGAGTTGAATATAATTTAGAGATGAATAAATACCTCCTTTTGTGGGGATGTAAATATCAGCGGCTTTCAAAAGGGGAAAAATGGACAGATATTTCAGAAATAAGTCACGTTGTGCGTATCTGCAGTAAAACCTTCTTTATACCGATGTGACATGCTTTGTCTTGATTAATACAGTTATTATTGAGATTCTTTTTACATAAATGATGAGGTCAAAGTAAGCCTTTTTATGACTTTTATATTTATTTCTTTTGAAGATATGATTTGATCAGGAAGTGTAGGAGTGAGGCCTGATATATTTGTGTGCAAAGGAATTAATTTTTCTTAATCTGTTCATTAAAATTTTAAAAGAAAAAATCTTGAAAAGTTTTTCTAATCTAGTAGTTTATTTTTTTTAATATTGCAGCTGAAATTAAAAGCATCCGTCATAGTGATGTTGATAAATAAAGAAAATATTCCTCACAGAGTGGTTACTACAGGCTGTTCATCTAGTAGAAGCATAGTTAATAGCAAATAATTTGAATAGTGAGTGCACAAAAAGTTAATGCAACTGAGATGAAGAATGTAAGAGTATTTCTGTCTGGCAAATAGATATTAAGATGTACACTAATATAACTTTGCTGTGATTGTGGTGGTTTTGTTACTGTTTTACCATTTAAAACTGCAAGATTAAGACCTAAAGTGCTTATATTCGGTAGACGAACGGCAAACACTGGTAGTAGCAATGCAAGCCTCCTGCCCACATTCCAAGTGTTGCTTTCAATTAGTATTTAATGTAGTGGCTTTTAATGATGTGAAAGGAAGGTGGATGTTAGTTTTCTTCTCCAAACTCAAAGGTTATTTTCCATCTCTGACAGCCCTTTATTTTGTATTTTAAATTGAAAGTGCATGGATATGGGTGGTCTCTTGCATTCTGAAAAACTGTCTCTCAATTTGTATTGTGTGTACGTTGGAATACAGAGGCCTGATGTGATTTCTCTGCACTTCTGCTTGAAATCCACATTCAAATTTAGGTCTCTGTGTGCTTTGGTAGAGTAGTAACATATTGTAACCAAAAGACTAGTAAGAGTGGTGCTTCAGATTTTTGGGAAGGGGTCATTTTTGATTGGTATTGAAGGTTGGGTTTGTTCAGTTGTTTTTCTCAGCTGGAAATGTAGTGTCCACGTCTGTAAAGTCTCGGAATGGAGAGCTGAATTCCAAGTATGCTAGTAGATATCAAACAGGGAGCCCCAGGTGGAGTTACTTACCCGTCTTACATTTGTGATACCTATTAATTTGCCAGGAGCTGGCTGATTTAGACAAAATCATAATACCTGTGGGTATCATGACAGTCCAGATTATAGTGACTTTGGAAATAGATTGTAGGGCATTGTGTTCTCTGTATTTCCTTATTTTTTTACTGCAGGGCAAACAAATGCATATTCCATTGCCCACAATTAATACACCTACTGAAGTGCAGGACCTTTCTTCAACACTATTACTGTGTGACAAGACCATTATTATAACTGTATTTTTTCAGTCAGAAGAGCAGTAGGAGGAATAATGTATTTCAATATACCAAATCATATTTAATTTTGTTGCTTAGCAGCCAAAGCAAATTATGGAAATCTCCGAGAGAGATCAAATATTGCTGTAGTAAAGGGATTTCAGATCAGCTTGTCCATTTTTGTTGTTATTTAATATTACACCAAAGTTCAGAGTTTGGGGAGGGAGGTGTCTTTTCCCAGTTACTGATGTTCTCATTAGCCAAAATCATTTTGATGAAACCTGAAAGGGCATCAGGATAAAAGCAGAAGGGAATATTAAAATAAAAAAAGGACTGGGGGAAGAAAAGAGGCCCCCCAAAAAAGAAAAACAACTCTGCCTTTTGAAATCTCACCAGATGAGCTGGTGAGAAATGTATTTAGGTATATAGATGAGGAATTCTTAAGACATCCCTAGTCTGGATATTTAGGGCATTCCCTGGATTGTCCCTTAGGACAAGGGGTAACGGGTTTAAATTGAAAGTGTTTAGATTGGATATCAGGAAGAAGTTCTTCATGGAGAGGGTGGTGAGGCACTGGAACAGGTTGCCCAGAGAAGCTGTGGATGCCCCATCCCTGGAAGTGTTCAAGGCCAGGCTGGATGAGGCTTTGAGCAACCTGGTCTAGTGGAAGGTGTCCCTGCCCATGGCAGGGGGGGTTGGAACTAGATGGTCTTTAAGGTCCCTTCCAACCCAAACCATTCTATGATTGTATGGATGCCAGTTCAATTTACAAGTGTTTTCACCATGTAAGTTCATGGAAAATACACTAACTGGTCTTTGCTATTTTGAAGGTACAGGTGATTCACATTGTGCATAGGGGAAGCTATGAGAAGTTTTAATCATTTGTTCTTAATTTAGTTTTACTGGTGTAGTTGGCTACAAAGGATGGTAATTATTGCAGGAAAAGCAAACAAGGTTTGAGCACATAAGATTATTTCAACTTTTTTCTGACTCCAGTATTTTGCGCAGGAAGGAATTGCTATGAATTGATGTTTGGGGGTTGGGGATGTGGAACATAAAATCTGTTTAAAGATAAAAGTACCTTGAGATCGATTCGACAGTAAGATACGTACATAAATACACTCGAAATAAAAAGAGTGGGGAAAAAAAAGCACTAGACTTGAGTATACATGTAAGTATTAAGGTGTACGCAAACAGAGCCAAACTGCTCTGGGTTGAGAGAGGAGCAGACTGGGCTGAGCAGAGGAAGTTTAGACATGACTAACATGAGATCATCTGAGGGACCGGTACAGCTATAAGGACACCCCACACAAGCTCGTGCAGAGGAGAAGAGCAGCGGTTGGGAAATACTTCCCCTCTCCTGTGCTCTGTGATCCCCAGCAGCACGCAGTGCTGAACAGGCCAGCCAAGGGCATCTATATTTGGGGTCTTGGGTTATGAAGGCAGCAACTGCTGCAGTGCTGGAGAGCTGGGCATGCACATATGGATTGAGGAAATTCCTAAGCTTAAAGCATGAAAATGGACTAATTTGGAATCAATGTTTTGTGATCGCAAACCTGTTGCTGCCATGAATTATTCTTCGTAGAAACACCTTGCGAAAAGAAAAATCCTTTTGGTTGGAATTTTGATGTGCACTGATCTCTCTGTTACCCAGCAGTGTAACAGTGGGTACTCTGTGCCACAGTGCGTTTCTTTGTCAGTAAGGAAATAGAAGTTGGAGTTCTCAGGCTATGACCCACCGGTGTGATCTTTGACTTTTACCTCCTCTAACTTTTTGGGCTTTTTTTCCTTTAAATTTCTTTTGGTATAAAGATAGTGTTCTAAAACACTACCTTCTTCTAAAATTTCTCTTTCTGGTTCAAATGAGTAATCGTCATGTGTGGGCAGCATCATCTTAAGGGTAGCCTTTGATGCATAAGCAACTGCTGCAGACAGATACTGGGTATTTATGGAAGGGGGTTTTGGGTGGGTGAGTGGATTTTTTTTTATTTTTTTAAATGAGCAGGATATTTCTTAACAACATAGAGAAGGAAATATATACTTTTCAAAATAAAAATGTTAGCAACTTTTATATTACAAATACTTATTTTACAAGGGAAAACTTGAACACAGTACAACATGAATGTTTAGTTTCTGTACTGTGAAATATTTCTGCAGATTGTGTGGTCTTCCAGGAATTCTGTTTATGCAATATCTTTTGTTTAAAGGTATTTATGTACTTCAGGGCTTAACTGGATTTAGTAAAACGTGAGAAACATGGGAGCTATCAGTGTTCTTTGATACTGAAAAGCTAAAGGAATGGAGAATCTGTGTGGACTGCTTAAAATTAACACAACGTAAGTAGCTTGGAAGAAGAACCACCTCCCCAGACTCCTGCCCTAATCTCAGAATTATTTTTAATTTTTTTGGCATTCAGAATTTAATTTCAAAATTTAATTTTAGACAATTGCAAAATCCCAGGTTACAGAAGGGTTCTGACATAAACATCATATTTCTCAAAAGATACTTGGATACTAAAGCGGAAATTTGACAACCTAGTTTCGTTGTAATTGAGGGAAGGCACTCGCACTGTTTTGTGTTTTTTATGGGGTTTGGTTTGGTTTTTTTTCCTGACAGAAGCAGATTTTATTACAGTCTACCGTTTCAATGGAAAAAAAAAAATTGAAAAGCATGCAGGGAGCATCACTTTGGTATTTCACTGATGAAAGTCAAAGATAAGGTTGCCAGTTAACAGTGGGTACGTAATGGACAGTTTGCTTACTGTCAGAAGCCTTGAGGGAGGTAGTCTGCAAACGAGCAATGAAATCATCAGAAGTGATCCCTTCTGTAAGGTAATACAGTTTTTAGTTTGAATTGTAAGATGAATTCCTTTAGCTGTGCAGGACCTCTGACCGCAGGTCGGCTTTTCTCCATGTCCTCATATGAGACATAAAGCTTCAACTATAGGCATTTAGGGGATGTTTCTCACGGACGCCTTCTCGTCGTATGCTCACTTCTAGGACACACATGAGGTGTATGTTTCTGACAGGAACAGCGCTTCCTGCACGTGTGCAGTGCAGCGGAAGCACCGGCATAGGTTCCTGCTTGTGCGTATTGGAGAGGCAGCATCCACGCGTGGCACCACAATGATTTATGTAGCATGCTCCCAACCATATTCTTTCCTGAGGACCGTCAAAAATATGTTGTTGACGAGTTAGGCAGCTGCAGTCTATCTTCTCTCTGTTGGAGTCCCTGCTGCGTGGTAGGGCTGAATGTGCACCGCTTCACGGAGGGAGTGACAGACAGGTGTCAGTAAAGGAGCAGGTTGCAGCTACAGAGTAGTTTGGTTCATCTGCAGCCTCTTTCCCCCTAATAATTTTGAAAAGTCCTGAATAAAGAGTGTGGACTTCATGTCAGGTGAATTGGCAGGTTGCATGTGTGTCTTGAATGTCTCATGCAGGAAATGGTGGTGTTCCAGAGGGACTGGAAGTATTCTGGTGATCATGGTTTTCTCCAAGTGTTTGGAAACCAAACTAACCATCTGCTAGACTTGCTGAGTTGGAAATGATTTGGCAAGAACAATATTGAATCTTGTTTTCTAGCCTGTGATTTTGCAGTCCGGGCAGAGACTTGGGATTTGTGGGTTTTTTGCATGCATGTGCCGATATTTGGAATATAAACTTGTGAGCAATTGTTTTATCTTGATTTGCATTGAATGCATTTGAAGATGACAGCATGTTGCAGGATTGGATCATTAATCTTTATTATTAAGTTTCTTCATTTATGAGCTTGAATAGCATGTATATCTCTGATGCAGATAGAGTGATCTTGTCTGCCTGTCTGCATTTATATTCTTAGAGTAATAAATTCTAAGCAAGCAGAAGTTACCATGATGGTTGATGTTATTCAGAGCTGCAAAGCTGTGGTTATAGCAAATATGTGAAATGGTGTAGTTTGTGCAGAGAGCTTTTGTGCTTATAGAACAAAAAGTTGCACACATTTTGTATGTTTTGTGAGCTTGGGTAGTGTTTTTTTTTCCTAACATAGAGCTGAAGTTTACTTGAAATTACCAAAGAGACATCTCTTTCCTGCCACTTCTTGGGGTAAGTGTGTTGTAATTGCTTTTCAGGGATTGAAAAAAATTTACTGAAGCCTTTCTGTGGAATTACAAAGAAGGCGCTACATGTGCTTGGCATAAGCGCTATTAACAGTAGTCATTGGCTGAGCATTAGGTTAGCGTTATGATGCCATTAGAAGTCTCAATATTGTAGTAAATGATGATGTTCATTTTCATTCTGATGTCAATGAAATTTTTCGGAAATTTGGACTGTGTGGAGGTGACAAATTTTGGCAGATTTTGGGTTTTGCTAATGCATCAGGTGGTTCTGTTTGCAAACCAGAAATTGAAGGTCTGTGGTCAACATATCCGAAATAAGGAGGTTTGGTTCTAGATCAGTATCTGTTTCTATTTATAAAACAGGTGTAAGTTTATGCAACTAAAGTACTTAGGTTCATTGCTCTCTCTTTTCCTTGGCAATAACATGGAGAGATTATGATTGGGGTAAGGATAGTGTGACTCTGTGCTGATCCATTTTGATGACTCTGCAGTAAATGAACCATATTGAATAATCATAGAATAATCAAATCCCTTCACCTTACCTGCTGATGAGCTTTAGCTAGCGTCACATTGGCTATACTATCAGATAATGGTAAGTTTTCATGGCTTTTCATACCTTTGCTAGTTACAGCATGTGGGCTTGTGATTGTTTTTATTGCCGATTGTCAAACGGAAGACTGTCCTCGGTGTTCTGTATTTTCTCTTTCTCCTCCCTTAGGAAATGAGTGGGAGGTGGGGGAAGGAGGGAGGAACGAGGTAACACTGATAATCGTGTTGGGGCATGTAATCTTCTGCAACGGTAGGCAGTTTCAAGTTGTGTGCATCTTATGAGAGATGTTTTCAGAAGTTGACGTAGAACCGTGCAGCTGATGGAATCGGGGTTCATGGAATGATCTAGTTGCGTAGTTGCGCACATACTTGCAGGTTGGTCTAAATTTACTTGTTATTCTGAAATAAGTGTGTCATATCAGTATATATAGTTTTGAAGTAAAAGACATAAAATGTTTTACACATTTATAGATGTGTGCCTGGTTTCAGGCAATTATTTTCGGTGGCTGGATTGGAAACTTGAAAAACAGGGTTTGTATGTGTTAGCAGGTGTTCTTCTAAATATAGTAAATAGTTCTATCTGCCCATTTTCTGCATATGCAATGCCAGTAGCAGTTGGTAAAATATAGAATAATGGAATGGTTTGGGTTGGAAGGGAAATATATTTTTGAAATACCAGAAGTTTTGTAGAATTTTGTCAGGCTATGTAACTGCAAGACTTGCTTCCCCCAACCTCCCCAGCCCTCCCCCTCACCCCTCAGCCCAGAACTTAGTAGTTACTTATCTTTTTATTTCTACAGACCAAATAGGTATAAAGTACATTCAGTACAATAAAGATGAACATTATATATGAAAAGTACTTCAGTACATACAACTTGGAGCAGTTTGCATTTTGTACAGGGTTTGTTAATCTTAAGGTTCTCAGGCTAGTTTAAACAGACACAGGACATGGGGGAAAAAAGAAGACTGGTTCAGAAAGTTAAGATAAATGTGTATATACACAGAAAATGTTGCCAATAACAGATCCTGTTTTCGTCTCCACTTTTTGTATTACTCCTAATGTTGGCTGTAGAAACTCTGACAACAGATCACAGACCTAAGCCTCTTTTCTGTTCCTTCAGCACTCTGAGTGAGATAATGCATTCTCTTCACCCAGCAACGTGTAGCTTTTTGGTATTGGAAGAAGGAACAGTTTGAGATCCAAGCTGCCAAAACAGAATTGAAATGCAGAGGAGAGACAGTTACTCAATTACCAAAAAAAAAAAAAAAAGGAGAAAATACATGAGGAAATAAAATTAAGAGAAAAATGGGTATGAGGATATGAACAAAAGAAAATAAAAACCACAAACCCAACAGGTAAAAAACCCCTCTTTCCTTCTAATTGTCTGTCCCCATGAAAGGTGTCACTGATGCTCCTCATTCAAACCATGGGTTATATAGCTCTTTTAAAAAAAAAAAAATCAAACAAACCAACATCCCAAACGATTTTTTTAGAAAGATCATAAATACATTGTCTCCTTTTTGTTAATATCAAATAAAATACTTAGCTACTGGTTTGACATCATTTGGAGTCATGAAGAAAGGCAACCTACCAACTGCGCTTGGAAACAGTTTATGCCCTAGTAAAAGGGGGTTCACTTTCATCTACATTGCATATAGTAATGGAAGAGTTGGGAAACTAAATTAACTTTTAAATCAGCATTGTCTGAGTTATTTTAAAAATCAGCAAATTAGTTGCATAGTTGAAGAACTGAAGTGGGAAAAACGGCACGTACAAGGAAACTATTGTTTTGAGTTGCACAGAGCAGTTCAGTAGCATTTATGTGCAACAGTGGAATTGGAAGGCAGAGGAAGAGTAGGGCTTACATATTTTAGCACAACAAAATGTGAATAGTTGAATATAATTTATATGCAGATATGTTTTGTTTTAATCAGTTTTTCAAAACAGACACCAGTATGGAAACGGCGAATTTTTATAGTGATCCTGTACTGTCAAGGTTTAAGGTTTTTAAGGATGGGGTGGGGGTGTTAACCTGGTATGAAAAAGCTGAACTCCTATGTAGTCCAAAGGCGATATTTGTGTTTCTGATTTTTATACTCACAAAATAGCAGAAAAAATCAGTGAAATAACATGCTGTTCAGCCCGAATTAGCTGTTTAATTCCAGGTGAATGCCTGGATTTTTAGTTGATTGAAAATCCTTGGAGAGGCATAATGATTTGAAATACATGGATTTTTTTCTTGATTTACAGAGGAGTGGTTTATTTGTGGGTTGGTTGTTTTTTTTTTCCAATTCTGATTTTCAATTTACTGTGCTCAAAGACTTGAGAAAGAAGGGAGAGATGAGCAGTTGGGACCTCTGCACAGGAGGAAGAAGGTGGTATTGTTCCCTGTAAGAAGCACCCATGATTCGGTTTGGACCACTTGTGGAGAAGATGTGTGCTTCTGCTTGATCTTGCTTCTGGTGCTTTAATAAAATTACGTATTATTACAGAAATGTACAGACTTACTGAGGCATAATGGAGTAAAGAAGTGAGGATGGTCCATTAAGCACCTCCCTCCCTTCCCCAACCGCATAGTATTTCAGTGAAAACCCCCAGATTTTAGACTGAACATGTGATGTAATTGTATGTTCTGGCTGTGCTCAGATTTTGACTAGGTCCTATTACTGTGCGTACAAGTGACCATTGACATGGTGACAGTGTTGATAGACTTCAGAATTATGGGATTGTATCTTCAACTCTCAATTTTTTTTAACGTAATTCTATTAGAAAGGAACAGCCTTTCCCTTAGTTTCTACAGAAAAGAATGAATGGACTGGGATTTTTAAGCTTGGGAAAAAAAGACATCTAAAAGCTTGAAGAATGTGCAGGAGAAGTTGCTTTCTGAGGTGGACTGGCACACAGCGTAATGAAATTGTGATGCAGATGTTTTAAAACAGGGGAGTAGGCTTTCAGGTAATGATTAAGCTGTCATGTTAATTACCACTGTATATGTGTGCTGATGATATGATTTGTCCCAACAGATAAACTGTTAGATGGATTCCCAGTCTGGAATCGCTGATGTGGATATCCCTTATGATTTAAGGAGTACCTAAGTTGCTGGTTGTGAGAAGTTGCTAGGCTTTGCAAGGAAGTGTGTTTTTCACTTGCACGGTTCTTAGGTGTCTGTCTGAGACACTCCTAAGTAGCCACTCAGAAACAGGATCCTGAGCTGGGTATTTTAAGTGGGGGATGACTGATCTTCTGTAAGAGGCTTTAAACCCTTGGAAAGAAAGGTTCTGCACAATAGATAATGATATTAAAAAGCTTGTGTAAGAGGAATACCATAAGATATTTGGGGTGAAAAAAACAACCAAACAAAAACAAAACCACCACAACCACCAACCGACCTGCCTATGGAGGCTTTGTCATATTTGTGATAAAATACAATGAAAAATGTGAACTAATTGTCCTGCAGATAGAAGGTAAAAATTAGATACAGAAGAAGAAAGAACTAGTGCTACCTCGGACCTCTGAACCCTTGAATATAGCCTTCTCCCCTCTTTCTTTTTTTTCTTTTAACCAAACCAAACCCTATTGTGATTAGTACCGTCTATGTACAAAATAAAGACTGTGTCCGTCTTGACCATAGTATTAATTATTATTTTAATTCCTTCTATCTTTAATAGATTTATATATGTTTGCCTTTTTGCCTTGTTCCTAGGAATTATTTTGACTGAGTAGAAGTACAAAAATGTTCTTTATAGATGAGTCTGTAGGATTAGGATTTCCACTGGCTTTTTGATAGGGACTCTGTGATCTTTTCCTTCTAATTGAGAGGCTTCCTTTCAGACATTATAGTAGAGCATGAGGTTTTATTTTAATATGACACTTGGGATCTTGTGCATTCTTCTTCTTTTATATTTAAATAATACCCGAGTTAGCTATCTGAAGTCTTCAGCTCTCCTTTTTTAATAGGACAGTAGGAAGAAAAAAGTAGATAATCGTCTACAAAGGTGCCAAAAGTAAACTTAAGCATTTATTCTCTGGAATACATAACACATATTTTTATGTGACATGGTGAGTGTATCTTTCTTCATAGAGTGGACTTTTAAAAATTGTTCATTATACGTTTTTGTTCCATGATAATTTTCATCATGACCTTATCTTAATAGAATTTAGCTGATAACCTTGTCCTGGACCAGTTCGGGGTTTGTATTGTAACACTGAATAACCGCATTTCATAATGACTTCAAAAAAGGTACATACAGCCTTCATACCTTTTATTTTTTGCATGGTATGTCCTATGGCAAGCTTATTATTCTAGTTTTTTTAAAGTAATAATTTTATAAGCAGTTTTATGTCTGTTAATCTAGCTGTGGCATTTAAAACTTTTTAAAAATGATGCATTTCCTTTGCTTTTTAAAAAATATGATGTAAGCATTTTACATGCTTTTAATCTGTTTGCGTGGCATGATCACAGCCATCTCATAACACTGAGGACTCTATGTACATATTCATGACTACAGTTCTGATGCGTATGCCTTTTGTTTTGTTTTGCAGAATTGGCTTCTAGGCTATGAAACATTCTATGAGTCTACCTTCTGAGTTATGCCAGTAAACATTAGTGTCTTATAAAAATTTTAGCTAAACATGTGTATCAGTTATGGAAGAGAGTAATGGGGATGTGACGTTGATGCTGGTGCCTTCTACTGAGGGGAATAATTTTGAAAGAAGAGGAAACATTACTTTTTCCAAGCTTTTTCATTTCAGAAACGTTTAGAAACAGTAGTGTTCCCTTTTCTTCACAAATTATTGTCTTTATTTGCTTTTAAGATTAGGTAAATACAGCTCAGTTCTTTAGGGTTGCCTTGTAATGGTGCTTTGTCTTGGTAACATCACTAAGGAAAGGTTGAAATGGCCTTTTATAATTAGTTATATTATGATCTACGTGGAAGAAGAAATATTAAATGTGGATCCTTTCTGTTAATTCATCTGTCTATAGTCAGCTAAGTAAGGCAGGTAGACTGTCATCTTTCTATACTAGTTTTTAGAATCCACATTTTAAGGTGCTGTTTCCCAAGCTGGTGGGGTTTTTTTTGTTGAGTACATTGCTAGCAATGGAAACCACTATCTTAAACTTCAGCTCTGTGTTGGACTGTATGGAACTCTCAAGGGCTGAAGGTACTGGAAGAGGTACATGTACCATTAATCGGGAGTCCCTGTTCTTAAGTGACTCCTTCCACTGGAGGCAGGTTGAAGAGCACCTTGCAAAATTGAGACACAGTGCAGTGGGAAAAAACCATTGTCATCACTAGTTCACCGTGTGTTCTGGTTTATTTTTGGTATCACTTGATAATAATGGGTATGTATCTTAGTCCAGAATGTCTGTAAAACTCTCCAAATATATACGTTGCCCAGGGTTGTGGGAATGGTTTGATCTGGGATTCTGAATGTGCCTAAGTAAAGATAAATTCACTTTTTGTGTGAGCCATGAGATCATCCTGTGTTCTCAGTTGTTCACAGATCTGACCAAATGTTGCTTTCATAGTCGTCTTTTGCAAAGCGTGGCCCTTGGATCTCTCTTCTAGTGAAGAAGAGCTTCACGAATTTCCCTTTCCTTTCCTCCTCAGATTCAGCTGGCGTTATGTTGCCAGAACTATTGAGAAAGTTGCTCTACAGAAGGTTCCCAGGATGTGTGTGGAAGGAGTAGCACTGATTCCTAAACAAATGTTAACTTTATCAGTGGAAACACATTATCAGATGTGAATATATACCCTTTTTTCATTAATCTAGTAGATACAGAACGAGTATTTAGGGCGTACGAGTTGAAATGTTTATTTCATAGTGCTGTTTTTGCTGCTAATGCTTATTAAGGAGAAACTGCATTTTTTAAGTGCTTGAAAAGAATTTTCAGATTTTTCAGGCAAGAGGATTAAGCCAGATTTATTTTCACACGGTATGCTGCTGCTCCTGCGCAAGTCACAAATCAAAAGTATTTTCTCTGTGCCTTGATCTACACATGCATGGTGGTTGGTTTGGTTTTTTCAAATCTACTACTCCCAAGAAATGGTTTTAATAGATGGAGTAATAAAAGTGAATAATAGAAGCCATCTTTGCTTCCTAGCAGTAAATAAAATGCTTTGGCACTCACCTGTAGAAAACTATCTCACCGCTAACAGAGCTGCACTTTGGGAAGTAAGTGATAAATAATGTGGTTTGCTTGCTTTGGGGAATGTGTGTGCGGTTGCTTTGTTGGTTGCTCTTTATAATTCACATATAAACATGAAGCTCTGGAATTTTGAAAAATACAGATGGCAAAAAATTGACCAACAAGACTCCTGCAGTAATCTTGCATCTTAAGGGCTTCAATTCAAAAGCAGATTACCATGTGACAACAGGGTAAATCTCTTCTTCATCTATCTGACTTTGCTTGTGTGTGTGTGAGTACACCTGCATCTGTATGTTCATAATACAGTCTGTATTGCAGAACTGGAGAATGCCCTGTAGTTGTAATGGAACAGATTTGGTTATCCTGCAGTAATTTATTTTCATAAACATTAAAAATTCCTTTATGGTGTAAAATTGCTTTTGCCTGTTGATACTAAGCTCCATATATTTCTCTCCATGAGGAGGAAGAGGGATGGAAGAAGTCTTTTTGTGTGCAACTGTACATACAGTGTATGTACAACCTTGACTTAGGACAGATGTAGCCACAGAAACTGTCAGAAGCCTTGATAGCATATGATTTTGCTGAGATATGCCTTACAGTGGGATAATCCACTATGGCAGGGGGGATTAGAGAATAAGTATATTAAAATAAATGACACACTAATATTTTATAGACTGTGTTTGAGCACAGGTATATAAGAATGCGTATGTTCATCATATGTTAAAAGAATGTTAAAGCATGGTGCTGAACGAATTGTTATTGACATTTCCTATCATCACTGTGTTACACATATATTTAATTATCATGGCAAATGACAGCTAGTTTCTGAGGTGATAAATAGATTTGTCTTTTGTACTTGAAAAGTTTACCGAACTAACTAGAAAATACCATCTTTCCAGACAAAGCATTAATTTTGAGGTTGTTAATGTAAGGTAACAGTAATGTTGGGGGGGGGGGAAATCACTAATGTTAGGAAAAATACATGTAAAATAGCCAACTTAATTAAATTCATAGAACTGAAGGAGGCATTTCCAAAAACACACAGATGTGCGAAGTGCAGCTGGAGAGCTGTGCAGAGCCAAGCCAAAATGGAGGAAACAAATCTTCCGCTCTGTCTGTGGCACTGGCAACGGATAAACACAGGGAAGGCGTGTATACAGCTATTCTCCTCTGAAATACCTTCCCAGCTTTTCACTGCTGCATGGGATTCAGATTTCCAAGGTCAAGAGAGTGATCTGTATAACTGAAAAATGTGAAAAATCTAATTAAGTGTCACCAGTGTCTAAAGAAAGTGAAAACAGTCATCAACTTCTGAGGCTGTGCTGAGCTGAGGCCTGGAGGTGCAGCCGCCAGCACGCTTCGGTGCCTAGCTTCCAGCAAAGGCTGTTCAGAAACCACGCGTGGACATCCATACTTACTGTGTTCTTTCAGGAGTGCGAACCAGGGGGAATGAGCTGAACGCATATAAAGTGCATAGGCAAGGAAGCCCAAACCACAGCTCTTTTTTTTTCCTTGTCAGATTTCAGAAACATATAGGGTACCAGTGCCTGTATCCTGGTGCTTAAGGCATTCTCCCAGAAAGTGAGAAGGTTGGATCTGGATAGGCAGGGAGTTTCTGTTAAGTGAATCAGTGTTTCCCCTTAGTGCTTTAGTGCCTAGGCTATTATGAGAGAAATAGGCAATAACATCAATTAATCCAGTTGTCTGGATACAGATGATATGATTGAGAAATGTTTAAAATGAGGTGCTTACTTCAAGTAGAGCTGAGGCATCTAAATCCATAAAAGAGATAAAATTTCAGGAACACCTTTCTCTTGTGCGTTTCCTTTTGGTGGTTGTGGGTGTTTCCTCTATGCGGGATACTGAGTATGGTGATTACTGTTTTTCTGTACCTAAGGCTATACGTTCGGTGTATAGAGAATGAAGGTGATTAACAGAGCCTGTAAATTCCATCCCCAGAGCCAGCCACCTAATTTCTCATGCTCTGGCCTTTGGTGCTGAGTCTTATTCTGACCCTTAGATGCGCTTTAACAAAAGCAGTTAACACTGGTACAGTTAATTCGGTGAGATCGCTTAAGGCACATTTGTTGGGTTTGTTAGGTCTGTAGACAGAGAATAAAAAATTCCATTTTTCAGTTACACAAAAAATTAATTTGAAACATTCTCAAAGCAGCCTTATCTTTGATTCCCGATGAGTGTATCTTTAATGGAAAAGAAACACAAGCAATAGAAAAAAAGATATGAAAAGGTTTTGAGTGCACAGGGTAGTGCGTGTGTAAGGAAAGCTTTCCTGGTGCAATTTGCATACGTAGTCATACAGAACTGTGCTGGTTGGCATGCTTGTATTAATGGTATTCACTATTCAATATCTGTAAAAACACTTCATTATAGTCCACCAAAACCCTCCTCCTAATTTGTTGTCCAATACCTATCTAAGCAGGCATAGGCGAAACTAGTGCCAATATTTGTGTCTATGTTCTTCTGTCTCTTACTTTCTTGTCTCCCGTTTCATATTTAAATTGCAAGTCTCCTGGAGGAGATGCCAGTTTAATCAGTACATGGAAAGTGGGAAGATGTTGATGAAACCTGTAGATGAGACCGTGGGAAAGCATCATTAAATAGCGAAAGATCATGATATTATAGAAGAAAGATTGAATAATTCTGAAGAATAAATTGATTAGGGTGAAATGAAATAGAAAGCGCAAGTGTCAAAGCATTTTTACATTTATCAGTAGAAGAGTGCATGAGAACCTGAGAAGTGCTAGCTGACCCAGATGATAATTTCCAAGCAAAAATGAATCTGAATTCTGTAAAAGGCACATTTGATATTAGGCTGTATTATATGAAATTATTTCTGAAATAGCTAGAAATAAAATAGTGCCATTCTACAAAGCCCTGGAAAGATCTAACATAAAATTTTGTATTCATGAATGATGTGTTATGACTCTAATACATGCAGCTAAGGACTAGGACAGTGAATTATTTGATGAACAAAGTTAAATCTTAAAGGAGTTGTGACACCTCGCCACCCCATCCCCCCTGTGTAAGTACATGAGAGGATAAACACTGAAGGAAGAAGGGTTATGTAAGAGAAATGATGGTTCTGGCAAAAAAAAACCCCACAAGTATCTCTAAGGTGGAGCATAAATAGGTGTAGGTTGGAAGTTGGAAGGAGTGTGTTAACCCTGTAGGGTTGTGTGGTTCTGAAATAGCTTTCAATTAAAGTTTTATGTTTTACAGCCCTGCAGTAGATATCGAACAGAACTTGGTTAAGGAAAAATCATATGATAGGATTGGCCTTGGTGGACTTCTTTACCTAAGTCTGGCCGTATGCTGCTGATGGAGCAACACAGAGCAGCACCATAGAGCCTTGGTCTACCGCTGTGGCTCTGAAGCACTATTCTAACCAAACGAATGATGGACTTCACCCATATTCTATAAATTCTTCCACCTGAGAGGTTGACTCTAAAGTAAGGTGACTTCTTGTATATAACCTGGAAGAAGTTCAAGTTCTGGTTAAAATGTTCTCTTTTGCAGAAAGGTATGTCAAGGTTTTCAGTGTCAGTATAAAGGTTTAGGCTTCAGTGCATTTTAAAAACAAAACCAGCTTTTCCTCCTTTGTTGACCCCTGGATATTAAGTTGGAAAATACAAACATTCGAGGCACCTGTCTCAAGTGGACTGGGCTTTCATAGCAGGAAATTTATGTAATGTTGCACTTAATGATGCAATCCAATGAAAAATAAAGAGGAGAAAAATGCAGCCATGACACAACAAATTAATATGTGACAGCAATATACAGATAGTATTTAGAAATTACAATTCTATTGATAAAAGATGAGAATAAATCTATGTCATTTTCAAAAAGGAAGTTGAAAACGGATGATACCTAAAATCCAGAGGAAAAATAAATAAATGCTTATAGATAAACTATTTACTTGTAATCTTACCTAGCTTTCAGAGGTTCAG
>NW_010259853.1:29864-39912 GCF_000690775.1 Eurypyga helias
CTAAAGACAGGAACTTCCACATGAACATGAGTTCAAGGACAGCAGAATGCAATTTGAGTGCTTATCTTTTAAATATTTAAGTTAATGTAAGGTTATTAGATACAACTGTACCCCCTTATCTCGGCCTTTGTAATGTGAATTGATTGTTAGTAGTTTGCAGAAAATGTTGCACCCAAATAGTTTGGTGCAGTATTCATTATTTAAAGACAGGAACTTCCACATGAACATGAGTTCAAGGACAGCAGAATGCAATTTGAGTGCTTATCTTTTAAATATTTAAGTTAATGTAAGGTTATTAGATACAACTGTACCCCCTTATCTCGGCCTTTGTAATGTGAATTGATTGTTAGTAGTTTGCAGAAAATGTTGCACCCAAATAGTTTGGTGCAGTATTCATTATTTGGTTAGCTATTTTGCTCAGTATTCTTATTTCAGCAGGGAGCCACCAGATG
The DNA here is from genome assembly GCF_000690775.1 of Eurypyga helias. Taxonomy (NCBI): domain Eukaryota; kingdom Metazoa; phylum Chordata; class Aves; order Eurypygiformes; family Eurypygidae; genus Eurypyga; species Eurypyga helias. The sequence continues at coordinate 30,317 of NW_010259853.1, forward strand.
CCTAGAGAAGAGTAAGAAAAGGATTAGCCCATAGGATACTTGCTAATATTCTTTTAGCTTCTAGGCATTTTCAGCTTGAAGGTCTTGTGAACTTTTGGTCATGAGTCTGTTTAGGTACGTGTAGTGAATCTCCCTCACACGTGCTTGTCTGGTTTGCCCTTGACCACATCATGTGAGCTTCTTGCACTCAGTGTTCCCCGGCACCAAGTCCAGGGGACTCCTGCTCATCTCTTGAAGTCCTGCCACAGGTTTGTTTTGGACCTGGCTCCTCCTGCCTTTCTGTGATATCCATGTGTTTGTTTTATTGGAAGAAACCATGAATACTTGATCTCTGTCTCAGGTGTTGCCACTAATGATTCTGTAGATCTGTCATAGCAGCTCCTAAATTCACGTTTTTTGCAAAGAAAAGCATCCCAGTCTATTTGAGCATTCCTTGTATGGGGGCAAGTCACACTGTAGGTTCTTCAGCACCCTTTCCACTTCTGCTGTCTTCTGCTGAGAGGAACAGGCAGAAGCTCCATGCAATATTCAAAGTATGGAACAAACATAAGTTTATAGGATAATAAAAAATGACCTTTTTTTCTGTGTTACACTCTTTTCCTTTCCTAATATTTCCTTATTTTCATAATGCTTCTTGAATTTCCTGATTTGCTTTATCAGTATGGCCAAGCACCGAGCTGATGCCTTCATGGAATTATCTAGCATAACCCCATTCCTCCGCTCCTTAGCGTTACTGGTCTACTCAGCACCTCTTGTTTTATATATGAAGCTGGGATTAGTTTTCCATACATGTATCATTTTACATGAATCTAAATTGAATTTCACCAGCCATTTTATGACCTGATCACTCAGACTGTTAAGGTGGTTTTGCTGGTCTTACTACGCTCATCCTTACTACCTTGAATAAGTATGTACCATCAGTAGGTTTTTCTCACCTCACCGATGGCCTGCTTTCTCTTTCTCCATCTCCCTTGCCCCCGTTACTTACATGTGTCTAACAGGGCATGTCCCAGTACAGACCCCTGTGCAAGTGACTTCACTGAGAGAACTGAGTCCGAACTCCTCTATCTTCTAGTTCGTTTATTTTAGTCTGGTTTTTTTTCCATGCCACAACCTTTGCTTTTATGTCTTTGCAACTTAGTTTCCTTAAAAGCCTTTAGTGAAGAATTTTGTTTAAAGCCTTTTTGAAAAAGTTTGTGAGCTGGATCACCTTTGAGCAAGGTGGGACTTGCCGTTGCAGAAGCTATATTGGCTCTTCACAGCCGGATTGTTTTTACTGACATATCCACTAATTCTCTCCTTTATTATACCTCCTATTGTCAAATCTCAGGCTTACCCAAACATATTTCCTGGAACACTTTTTTCTCCAACTTGTCAGCTCCAGTGTTTGGGTACCAAAGAAACTGTCATCGTTTGGCTGCTGCATCCTGTGTTTCCTTAGAACCCTTGGGTGAATAACATGGAGCCTAGGCAGTATGTTAATTTTTGTGTTTATACCATAGCTTCTTCCATAGTTACTTTCATTTTAAACCAAATGTCTGCTTAATGACATGACTCAGTTGCTTAGTCAGCTGATTGCCCTTTACCCTGTACCAGCATGTGCTTTAGGAAATTGTGTACTCTGGCACCACAGTTCCAATATGACATCCTTCAGTAGTGTCTCCTTCTGCCTGTAAGGATTTGATTGTTTTAGGAGCCCTTCCTGGGTTTTTTAACAGTCATCCTCATTTTCACATGCTTCCACATTCGGAAGATTAGCGCAACTGTGGTGATTTTTCTTGGCCCTTGTTGCTGATGCAGTGATACTGATTTTAAGTTCATTATAATCTCTGCTTCAGTGGTGCTTTTGCTCTGAGGTCTTGGACCAACTCTATGCATTTATCAGTGCAAGTGTATCATGGGGTGTTTTTCCTGTTTTGTGATGCCAACCATGAAACAACCTCTGATCTAAAAAATCAGTGGGATCTAAAAAATGTTGTATTCATGATGTTCGTTCTATCTACTTAATGTCCAATACAACTGAATGCTCTGCTGTTGCTCCATCTCTGATGTAGCAGCTGATGCCTCTTGTGATTGGTGATACTATCATGGATGGACAGGTAGCAATATGCAGCAAAAGTTTGTGTTTCTATCTGAAACGTCAATCCATGAAGCTTACCTGCTAGCCACTGAAATGGTAGTTTGCTACTTAGATTTGACTTCAAGCTCTATTTAAAAAATAGTTCTGTTGTACACCTAGCACAGTTTACCATTATCTGTGTATTTTGTGTCCCCAGGCTTCCTTTCACAAAGTTTCCAATATGCCTAGTATATTAATGATTTTATTTAGGACATGAAATTGATCTAAAATGGTCCTTTGAATTTTCAATTCCTGTTCTAATACTGAAAGTGTAAATAATGTATTCTGCATTATTAATGTATTCCATAAATATTAACACCTAGGTGTTAATAATTTGATAAAATTGTGTATTTAAAACGTAGATTAGATTGTGATTTTATACAAAATGAAAGTTAGAACATAGAAAATGACACAGAAGAGAACAAAATGAAATGTCTTAAGTGCTATGCACTGAAAGTGTGAGCTGTATGGTACATGCTGTTGATGTAGAAATGCTGGTGATGTAGAAATATGCAAATGTGTACTTTCTCCAGCTCTTCTGTTGAAAGGCCACAATAATAAAATGGAACAAATAGCTGAACAGATCAGTCAGAATAGTAACATTGGAATTATATACTTGACAAAACATTTTTGTTTTAAATGTATTTCACCCTCTCATTTTAAGGGGAAAATTATTTGGTTTGTTTTGTTTTTTTAAAAAAAGGTATTTTCTCCTAATTAGGAAAAACAACCCCAGGCAAACCAAGTCATATAATCAGCATTTCTTCCTTATGATCTCTAGGTGAGTCTGGTACCAGTAGGTCAGGATTCCCATAGTTACTTGGGATTTGAACTCTAAAACTAGATGAGATTTTCAGGGCAGTAGTAATGTCTTTATCAGCATCTAGCACTGAATAGAGTCACAACATGACACTGCAGTAAAAATAACAATGAGCACTGAAAGAAAACCTTTGCAATTTCCATGATGACTTCTGTATCCTTTGTTCTGTGTGTTCTACTATTAGAACTCGTGCACATATTTTGGCCTTTTTTTGGATTAATTTTATCCAAATTTAACACCCTAAACAACTTAGAATTATCCTAGCAGGATTTGTAGAGAATGTTCTCTACCTATACACATTAAGTATGTTTTGAAACAGTTACCCCATGCATGAACTGGGGATGCCTGCTGAAAGGTCTTTAATCTGTGCCTTAGAAGACTTTTCAGTTGATGTGAGGAATTTGCTGAATACTTAAGATTAACCATCCTCATTTCAGTGAATAAGCTTCAGGAAGCTTGCAGTTTGGATAACGTAAGTACTGTCTGTGTTTCCCCCTCCACCCTGCAAATTCTTTGTTTGAGATTCAGCAACCCTTCAGAGCTGCACAATGAAGATGTTCCATTTTCTTTATATTTCTGTATTGTCAGAAGGAATTAAAAATAGAATTATGAATGCAGCAAATAAGCTGCTAAAATATGTAACAAACTGTTTCAAGACTTTGTCTTATTTTATATGCATGGTCCATTAATGCCTGAGAAAATCTTTTGTAGCCCATAGGAACAAGCAGTTACTTCATGCTTAATTTATATAGCATCTTGAAAAAGTCGAATTTAATATTAAAAAAGTGAAATGCTTTCTTTAACACAGAACTTTGGCAAATACGGTATGCACCCAGCCAAAGATGATAATTTAAAACAAATTAAATACTTTATATATTTTCTGGTAACAACTTTAACTTGAATTTCTCAGAGCATTTATGCAGCTTTAATGCTTGCTCTTAGCTTTACTGTGAAATTTGCCCATTCCTTGTTCTTTTCAACAGGAAAATGTAAGTGAAAAATGCAGTAGCATTACAAGTTGAAGTGTGTGTACAATATTTGTAACTATTGAAATTTGCCTCCCAGGTAGTGCTTATGTTTATTTTTGAAATAATTTAGTACATGCAAACTTTAACTTCTTTTTTTTTGTTGATTTCTCTGCTTTGAAAAATTACTTTGAATATTTTTTACCACCAGTAGATTTACTTTGAGTTGGGCCCATTACAGTTACCAGAACTCTTGGGGCCTTATCTAGGAGAGAGAACGTAGAGGTGGATTAGCAGTCTAATACACATCAGCTTTCTTTCTGCCCTCCCTCGAGAGGTTCTTTATTTGGACATTATTAGGAATATTTATTCTCTGTGTGTGTTTCAAGGGTTACTAGACTCATCTGATCTCCCCTGTTTAAGATGCTGTTGCAGTAACGGCAGGAGAGCGACTGAGTGATAGGGTTGTTCATTACAGTGTCAGGAGGAGAACCGGGGACCTTGCTGCCGGGACAGCAGTGCCAGACAGTGTTAGCGTGTTCGGTCAGAAGCAAGCACGTTCCAGCTTCACAGCATACTGCGCAGCGCCTAATTGCGCTTGACAATAGTCTCTTTCTCCCCGTTTCAGTTTAGAGGTGAATAAAATACATCTTGCTACGGAGTATGGTGATTATATGCAGTTCTTTACAGTGCTGTTTTAAAAACATTCACTTTTAAAGCGAATCGGAGAGCACCTGATCGCACTGTGAATACTGGTAATTGAGGGCAGCACACCCCTAGGAACTGGTGATACTACTGGAACCTTGAATGTTGGAAGCGGTCTCGAAAACAGAGCTTGTGTTAAAAGTTCAGAAATCCTCACCATGAAAAGCCTCAGCTTATTCTTCTGGTTGTCTTTCTTTTCGGGCAAGTTTTCCAGGCTAAAGTTGGTATTTCCATATAAGAGGTGTTTAAGATGTATAGTAGTTGGGGAACGCAAACACGTTCTTTATCAGTAATCATCCTCGCTGCCCTAAGGTTGTTGCACCAACATAGAATAGACTCAGCATAACTGAGATGCTGAATGATGTCCTTACTCTGTGACAAAAAACTGAACTCCGTTGTTTTCACTGGGCTCTTTCACTCCTGTCTGGCTGCTCTGATACGGGCAGCTGTGGATAAAGTTGTTAAGAGTTGTATCATCTATGCACTCGGTTAATTGTCTGTTTCCGCACAGGTCACTGAAAATAATTATGTGCAGTTCTCACCAGCCGCTCCCAGTCTAGCCTATATTTCAGGAGGAGACTCTGGGACTGTTTTTATCCATTCCATAAGGCATCCAGTGATCTGAGAAATTAGTTTGGTTTGGATTAACAGCAGAGCTATTTATGTTCTGTCATATTTAGTTTAGACTTAGGTGTATTTGAGATTTTTTTTATTTAAGATGTTGAATAAAAACATGTATTTTTATATAAACTATCTTCTGTATGTAAGAAAGGGATAAAGGGCTTTAGATTTGCTATCATTTTGGCAGTTACCTGGAGTCAGTACGAGTCCGAGAATGACTGGCATTTATGCTCCCAACATAGATGACTGAGACTCTTGACAAAGGAATTCCTGTTAAGAAGTTTGTTACAGAGGTTTAAGATCCTGCTTTCGGCTGTCTGTCCCACCTATCTGATGCCCCTGGGAGAGGATTTGTCTTCTTTTCACCTGCTCTCGGTTCAGTACATCAGCAGACACCACTGATAGCTTAAACTAAATTTGCCAGAGCCTGCCTGTGTGTTTGAAGCTTTGAGACAGGCAAAAAAACAAGGTACAGTTTTCCGGGGGTTAGATTGTTTCCCTAGACGAGCTATTTTTGCTGTGAGAACTCTCCCCCCACACCTTCTTCTTTTCTCCAGTGTTAGCCCGGTATTTTTATTTGGGACAAATAAGATGTATTCCTAGGTGTAAAGAAAGCTACTTGTTCTCAGGTATGCAGGAGGGCTGGGATTTTTGTGAAGCATTGCAACAGCTTTCTTTGGTAGTTGGCCAGACATTCTGAGATATCTGAGGATGTTTTTAAGGATGGGTTGACCCATCACTTGCTAGCGATAACTCACATATAATTGACCCCGATCCTTCCTTAGAATGGAGGAATAGACTGTAGATGACCTGAAACTTTCCCTGCTCTTGTACTCAGCTTTATGATTGTGAGAGTCTTCTAAAACTCCCACCGGAGCACTCGTGGGATTTGCTTATTGTGGATTCTTGCAGTCTTCAGTCTCCTGAGCACCTGGATGAGTTCAACGCAGAGACAGACCTCTGTGGGGTGGCAGGCTGATGAGTGGAGTGCTTTGGCAGAAGGTGCCTTTGCTGCTTCCTATTTACCCCTCCCCCGAAAGCCTGGAGAGGTTAGGAAGGCAGAGACAAGAAGGATGCTCTGCTGAACATAGCTGGTTAAAGAAGCCAGCCATCGAGTTGGGGTCTTTCCAGAGGGACTCAGAGCAGCAGGAAATTCTGCCAGCTGTCTCCAGGGAGTCTCCTTTGGGAAACCTGGCAGAGCTTTTTGAGCTTTCTGCAGTGGATTGTCTTTATCTTTCAGGAGATGTCGGGGCTTCCTAAAGACGAGGCATAGTCTCTGGGTAAGAGCGCTTTCTTGCCGAGGAACTCGGCCCATGGAGCTGTTTCAGCAGATGTCATGCTCTTTGTACCTGCCTCACATCCAGGTACATATCTGGATCCAGTATCATATTTTCAGTACTATTTCAGCACTTCTGAAAAAAAGAAACAAGATTTTTAAATTTGGTGTTCTCATCTACAGTTATGTTTAGAAGGAGCAGGTGACCTTTAAGGAAGTTGGAAGTGGCAGACAGGAAACTGGGGCCTCTTGAAGACCTAAAATATATCAGTCTCATGCAAACCTCTGGGAACTGTGGAAACTTATTTTCTCCACATTCTGCTCATTCGATATCAGATATTAGAAATCACTAAAAAATATATGGCAGTGATTGAAGCATTCTCAGCAAAGTACCTTCAAAGTGAAATTGTCTACTTCTGTAGGGAGAAAAGCCTGTTCCTAAAGCATTTTTGTTTCAGTGTAATTCTTCCTGTGCTGTTGTGTTGACTGGGTCTACAAAGAACAAGAACCTCCTCCTTTTATCTTTAGTCTCAAAGTTAACAGCTTTGCTCTAAGTGGTGTGTAATCATTTGGTTATTTTCTCCGATTATGTGACAGGATGTTTCTTTTTTCAATAAGTAGTGATATTTTTGAGTTACAGCAATAGTAGGGAATAATTTCTTTATGGGGAGTAATTATGGCTTGGTAAACTTACAGCCTTCATTATGAATGACTGTATGACTGCATGTAAATAGACAGAGGGTAGGTTTAGATTGGATGTGAGGAAGAAATTCTTCATGAAGAAGGTGGTGAGACACTGGAACAGGTTGCCCAGAGAAGCTGTGGATGCCCCATCCCTGGAAGTGTTCAAGGCCAGGCTGGATGAGGCTGTGAGCAACCTGGTCTAGTGGAAGGTGTCCCTGCCCATGGCAGGGAGGTTGGAACTAGATGGTCTTTATGGTCCCCTTCCAACCCAAACCATTCTGTGATTCTGTGATTCTATGTGTCAATCAATTTCAGCCTTTTTATTCACAGATAAGGTTGTCTTGAATATTTGCATAATGTTAATTTAATGGTATTGCTGTCAAATCTTGTACAAGGTTGCTTTTTGTTATTTTTTTCTTCTTTTACTCCTCTATTAGAAAAATACTCTGCGTGCAGTGGTCCCTGATACTAACTGGGTATTGGAAGAAGGTGCTTTGGACTTCTGATGTAGCTTCATAGCAAAACCGAAGGGTTTTCTTCTTCCTGTTGTCTTCTTTTTAGTTAGTTTCTGGTTAGTTCACTGGAGGACAATGGGTTCAGTGTATGACTGGGATATAAATTTTGAAACATCTCCTTTCTGCTTGCATTAATACTCAGGTTACTGTGCCCCTCCCTCCCCCTGACTCATGTGGGTTGGAATGGATCATCTCAGTACTAATAGAATAACTCTAAGCACGTAGGAGTTGCCATGTGAGTTGAATATTAATAATCTAAGCTGGTACTAGTCTTCAGTTATAGCCAGGAACTTAAAATGGAAAAGAAAATGTGGACATGACATAACCACAAGAGGTTTATTTCTAACTGCTTGCATACGGGTTTTTTTCTTGGAAAATCGGCATGTGTGTGTATTTCATAACTGGAGGTGTTCTGTTGTTTGTTCCACGTTTTGCCTTCGTGTAGTTCAAAACAGAAGTTCTGGTGTTGGTGCAAAAAATGTAGGAGCATTTCTATAACCTGTGCGCTGCAGTGAGTCAGAGGAAGTAGTTTTGTTAGTCTTCCAAGTCATCAGTTCAGGTGTGAATTCTGGTAGTATTTTTCCCCACACGAGAGCCTAGCCCTCTGGGAACACTACTGAATGGAGGTTACAGGTTGTAAAAACATACATAAAGTTGGCATGGTTTTTGAGAAATCTGCAGAAATCATATTACGCCAATCCAAGTGAAGGTTTCCTTTTTAAATCTGTGCTTTTAGATCTCATCTTTGGGACATTTCATTGTATCTATATAGAAATACAAGGTGTTTGCTTTATGAATAAACAGCATATCAGTTTTGTCACTGATGGGGTATTCTCTGCAAAGTATCTCCAGACTATTAGTAGGAACTTACCTACTCTGTTACGTGCATAGCCATGTCTGCTTTCTTTTGTAGTGTTCATCTGCAGGTAATACAAATGGAGTTTAGTAGCTACTTTAGCTTTTACTTGTTGCTGTCAGCATCATTATTTTCTTTGGGATTGCACTAAAAGTAGTATTCTTTTGAGCAAGCTTTTTACTTTCCTTTTTGGTTATTTTCTGGCCCTTTGATAAAGGTTTTAATTGAAGATCATGTAGAAGAGCCAAGCAGTTGTTTTTTTCATTGCATCTGACACTGTTATATAGGGTAGGGCAAGGATTTTATTTACAGCTTGTGTTTCTTATGTTTATTGGGAAAAATAGAAATTTAGCTTCTTTTTAGATAATTTCAAATCAGGTGCTAAGAATTTTTGTGGTATAAAATTATGCTGTGCTGTCTCACTGAAATCAAGAATTTATCACAGTGGCTACCTTGGGGTTTTTTGTGGGTTTGTTTGATTTGGTTTGGGTTTTTTTGAGTCTTTCCTCTGGTTTTAAGATGAATTTTTCTAACTGTTTTATTCAATCTGCTGAGTTTCAGAGGCATATTAAGGCTTTGTAACCCTCAGTGGAGGAAACAGCAATTCCACTGCAGACAACAGTTTTTGTGCTTGGTGTTCGTTGCACCTCAGACATCACCTTGTATCTTTGGTTAGGAGATGCGACCCCTTAGCTCTAACTTCTTCCCCCTGACACCTCTTTGGGATTAGTGCTGAAGCCATTTCACCTTAAAAAGAAGTATTCAATGTTATTCTATCTAGTAACCCCTACATCTAGTCTGATTGTCTTAGCAGCCCTTAGCCTTACCATCTCCATCTCTTTTCAGTTACCTTTTTTTAAATTTTTTTAATAAAAGACTGGAATAGCAAGAAGCTACTCTTCTAACCAGGGAGACATGGCATTAATCCTACCTATCACAAGAAAATAATTTACTACGATTATTTTCTCATGCCAAAGAGAAAGAGATCTTGAATCAGAAAAGCCTGGATGCTTGTTGTCGTGGTTTAACTCCGGC
>NW_010259854.1:0-4871 GCF_000690775.1 Eurypyga helias
GTTTTGTGGAGTATTGGCTATTACCCGCCAGAAGCCATCGGATCAGAAAGCCCTTACCCTCCATCTGCTGCTTGCTGTCACAGGCAGTTTGAACCCGCTCCTTGGGAATCCCGAGTAATCCCAAATCACGTCAGAGACCTTGGAGGACTATCGCCACTGACACATAAAGATCACAGCTCACGTAACGCACCAGGTGACCGCAGCTTGGTTTGGCGGAGCGTTGGTGACAGCCAGCCCCCGTATCATTGTGAAGAAATACTCATCTCGGGGAAAACAGGAGCTTTGCGGGGGCTTACGGAATCTCCTGCCCCTTCTGCTCCAGACAAGGCTGCACCACCACTACGATGGACCAATCCCTCTGCTTTCTGTTTTTATGGAAACACCTTTTTTGCATCCTGACCTCAGCTGCACAGTCAGGGAAGCACTGGCAGGCCATGACTGCGCCAATGCTATCCTAAAAAATAACAACCCCAACCAAAGCGCTGGCAGGACTAAAGCAGCCTTCTCCCTCTTTCCCAGCTCACCATTAGAAATACATGTTTTAAGAGGCCTTGGTGGCTCGGTATCCAGAGCATCCCACACTCCAACACCGACCTGACCAAAAGAGGGGTTTCCCCATCCTGGTGGCACGGCTCCCCCATCCCCGAGGCAGGCAGAGATGCTTTTTGGGACACATCGTGGCTGAAACCGCTCCATGAAGTGCTTTATCCTCCACGTATTTTAAACTCCTGATAACACTCACGCAGAGATAAGGGAACAGGAACTCGGGCCACAGTTTTATAACATTTTCCTGATTTCTAGCGTTTTATCTCCAGAAAAATATCAATATGTCTCCCAAATCCTTACACATTAGCACGGCTGGTGATATCAGCCTCCTTGGCCTCAAACAGTCCTGCAATAACATACTGGGATTAATCTGCTCCAAGAGGGAACCCTCGGACCAAAGCGGCCGGCCACCAACACCCCGAGCAGCCGGCACCGTCTCCGCAGCCGGAAACGCAATTTCTTGGGCTGTTGTGCCGCTCTTTACTTGAATCAGTGACTGTCCATGCACCTTCCGCACAGCGACCTCAGACACACAGGCAGAGAGCAGGCAGTGATTCCGAATTTCCATCCTTTCGGAGGTTATGGGGCAACCGGGAATGACACGATGAGCGTTGCATGCTGCCATACGGACCAGGGCCACAGAATTCCCAGAACGAAGACCTCGGCTGCTGCAGGCAGCGTTTACAGACCGGCCCCTGGCCCGAGGTCTGGCCAGATTAGGTGACACACTGAGAAGTGGCCGGGGACAGAGACACCGAATACGAGGGCAATCCAAGGAAATTCGTTTAAATCCCATAGCTCTGGATACAGCAGAGAGCCCTGGGAACAAAGCATCCCCCTCCACCTCAATGTCCTGCGGCTGAGCAGGACCCACACCCCACTGCTGAGGATCTACTTATAATCCCTTGCACATTGCTAGAGCCTCGGGATACGGAGAGGCTAATCCTTGGGAGCGCTCGGTGGAGATCCGTGGGAGCTGGGTTACCTCGCGCGGAGCTGGCCCAGGAGCGCTCAGGCAGCCAGCGCCAGCACTTGTTTTACTTCTTATTTACAGGCACAGGCTGCGCCCGCAAAACCTGCCGTAATTGGAGTTCAGAGAGGCAATGAAAAATAGCACACCCTTCCCAGAGCTTTTAGACTCAAACTCTCATCAAAAAGAAATGCAGGTTCATAAATTATGCAGCCCTACCCTGCCCATCACATTTGGCTGCCACGTGGAGTCTCTTCACCTGACAGCGGGTGTAAATTATGGGAGCTCCCTGGAAACGACGGGAGCTCCTGCCTCGTCAAACACAAACCGACCCGTCGCCAAAGCCGGCTGCTGCGTTCGCTGCCGAACAGGGCTGCGGCTCCAAGGGTGCCCGTGCTTGTGCACCAACGCCCTGGCCAGTGCCTCCTCCTGGCAAGGGACAGCAGCTTCTCTACAAGCATCCTCCGAGGGATGCCGGCCCCGGGAGCGGGGCAGGCGAACGCCCGTGCCGGGTGCTAACGGAGCAGCACAGCATCCCTCATCGTAGGCAGGCCTTGGCACGGCACGCGATGAAAGGCTTTCAGCATTGCCAGTGTGCTCATTTTAGCAGGGAAGGGAGCTGGGGAGATGGGATTCCGGCAGACAAAAATAGAAGGTTTTAAAGCTGCAGCAAAGAGAAAGACTGCTGGAACGTGGAGTCCTCTCCAGCAGCATCCAGCCAAGCAGCAAGAACCTAAAAGAAACAGCCTATAAATAATATAGAGCAGATCTGCTCTGATCCACTAACCTACTTTAGGACAGGTTTACAGTGAAGAATAAACCAAATTTAAGCTTGATTGTGGTGATTTAGAAAGCATCTGTACCGTGCTGATGTCTATTCCTTGTCCTGGTTTCTCAGCTGGAGCTAAACCAGCTAACTGACTCCAAGTGCAGGAAAACCAGCCTGCCTTCCCCATTTCCAGTTTGGAGAAGGGAGAGCGCATTGCAACAGCCGGCTCTGATGCTGTGCAGGGAGGCACCGGCTTCGCTGCACGGCTCAGAAGCCCTTGGGGCTGGTGAGATCCCGGATGCTGCGACCGAAGCACAACGGGATTAGAGCATCTCCAGCAGCACGGCAGCATCCCCATGGGAAAGGAAGGCAAACAAACGTGTCACCATTTATCAGCTCCTAAGAGCTGCCCTGGGATCCGCGGCACGTGTAATACCCGTGTACTAACAGGACAGAACATCATGTGGAATATGGGTTATTAATTTCCATTATGGAAGAATTGATGTTTCTTTATAGTTATTTGATGGTGGGTGAGGGAAGGAGAAAACGCAAGGCAAGCTGACCTTCCCTCCCGGGTGCAAGGCCGTACGCTGAAGCCTTTTTGCTCTTAGGGAACGCCTCAGCATCGCCGGGACGTACCCGCAATCAAGAACCGCTTCTGCCAAACCATCCTCCTGCGATGGCTGGCCTGTCCGCACACCCAGAGACCAGCCCTCGCTTCGTTTCATTCACTAGACCCACAGCAGCCTGGTCTAGTGGAGAGTGTCCCTGCCCATGGCAGGGGGGTTGGAAATGGGTGGTCTTTAAGGTCCCTTCCAACCCAAACCATTCTGTAATTTAAATAACCCGCCCAGTCATTTCCTGTATGTTTAGCTCCAATACAGCAAAACACTGACCTGCAACGCTTGGCCGGTGCTGCTGGGTGCCTGGGCCCAGAAATTCAAGGCATAGGACCCCCTCAGCCCTACGTGACTACGTCCTGCCCTCCCCCACCCCAAAACTTGCAGCTGAGGTGTCAGACGCCATTCGGTCGCTGGCAAAAGGGCTCTCCGAGCGGTATCTCCGCGCTGCCGGGCATCCTTGGCCCTTCGACTCCCTCTTTTTCTCCACTCATCAGCACCACCTTCATCTGAGGCGCATTCCGATGAGGCAGACAGAGCCCCGAATAACCTCACACTTCATCCTTCCTCCTCTCTCAGCGAAGTGCCATGGCACGGGCAGAGGCAGCTCCGTCTGCCACGGGAAGCCATTGGCTGCGCTTAAGTGCATTTAATAACGGGTCCTGCACGCTAGGAAGGGCGAGCCGGAATGCACAGCTGGTCTGAAAGGGAATCTCAGGGTGAGCAGCACTTGCATGGACTTTAGAGGTTATTAGTTACTGTGACCTTGCTGAAATTGCTTTGAAAAACGATGGCAAGCGTGGTTTGGGCTTAACGAGCCAACGCGCTTTGAGTTCGCCGGCGTGGGGCAAGCCCCGGAGAGGCGAACCCACAGCCTGTTCACATCAGTTTATTATGCCTGCACCTTCTTGGCTGCCTCCTCTTCCTGCTTCCCATGTACTTCCATCTCCTTCCGGCCTGAGACAGCTTCCCAAGAGCAGAGCTACCCGGAAGGCAAGGAAAAGCCCAGCCTACGTCACACAATTTCGGGGTGCGCGCTCTCTGGAACGTCACACCGAAGCTTCCTTCTGCACCGTGAGCTCAGGGAGGTGTCAGCAGCCCATCTCCCTGGCTCCGCGGCATGCTCTCTGGAGGTGCAGGAATTTTAGGAGCAGTATGGACAAGGTTAGGGGGTTAGGTCTGCACCGACAGCCGCAGAACGAGCACAGATGTACACAGCCTCAAGCAGAACCTTTCTGCATTTTTCTCTCCCGGTCCTTAAATTAGCTTGCCACGAGTATTTCTGGAGCCAAGATCCCAGTCCAGATGCAGATTAAAAATATCCTTGTGCAATAGGATGAGATTTGGAGCAGCTGCGAGACAGCCTCTGGTTTTGGTTCCTGTGAGAAGGGTACACGCAGCTTTGCTTCAGTTCATCAGGCTCAACCTGCCTGATTACAGACATGCTACCATCTATTTTGTGTTGGCTTACGGAAGCGTCAGCCACCGAGAAAGGCAGCATCCGCATTCTGGGGAGAAACCAGCCCAAAGAGTTTCCATCAGGAGTGAACAGCGAGAGGTATGCAGATCCTGGCGGCGAGACCCTTTGGATCACCAAAGAGCATCGTGGGTGCAGGAGATCTCACCTGCGGCTTGCACAAAGCGAACAAAAGCAGGCCGCGCGTGCCCTGCCACGGATTTCTTCAGCTCAGGAGCATCCTGAAGCTCCATGTTCAAACCTCATGCTCCATATGGGAACACATCTATCCATGCAACAAAACACTCATGTAGTTAGGCATTGTATCACATTATGGAGATCTGCATCCAGCTGTGGAGCCCTCAACATCAGAAGGTTATAGACCAGTTGGAGTGAGTCCAGAGGAGGCCATGAAGATGCTCAGAGGGCCAGAGCCCCTCTGCTATGATGAAAGGCTGCAAGAATTGGGCTTGTTCAGCCTGGAGAAGAGAAGACTCTGGGGAGACCCTA
>NW_010259854.1:5056-7299 GCF_000690775.1 Eurypyga helias
AGAGAAGCTGTGGATGCCCCATCCCTGGAAGTGTCCAAGGCCAGGCTGGATGAGGCTTGGAGTAACCTGGGCTAGTGGAAGGTGTCCCTGCCCATGGCAGGGGGTGGGACTGGATAGTCTTTAATGTCCCTTCCAACCCAAACTGTTCTGTGATTCTATGATTATATTTTAACCCTCCACACAAGGCAGGGGATCATTCATTTCATTCATGTTCCCATTTTTCCCAGTCTTCCAGCAAAGTTTAAGCAGACACTGCCGTTGGGGCGAGGGGACGTCTACAAGGGCTACCGGAGCGGCGCACACCACATCTCACCGTGGGTTAAACACCGATTCCGTCACAGCCCATTGGTGATCCCACCTACAGCAAGTCACAGCCCCATTCTTCCAGCAGGCAGAGGCTCAGGGGAGTTGTTGTGCCACGGACCCCGCGTGCCCATCCCGTAGCACAAAGCCAGGCTTAGGGGCCAGCAAGCTGCAGGCTGCTGCCGCCCAGAGCCTGTCCCGTGGCACAAAGCCAGGCTTATGGATGGCCTGTGAGGCCCAAACCACATCCTTAATGGGAAACAAACACCCAGGGAAGAGAGACTCCATGTTTTCTTCCCAAAACAGCCCACAGCCACATGCAAATACACGACAAGCCAAGCGTTACACTTCTGGACTTCTCCTCAAAATTAAAGGCAAAGCCATGCAGGCTTTTTGGGGAGGGGAGCGAATTTCCAATCCGAGCATGGGGGAGCACGTCCCCAGGGAACAGCGCAACAAAACCCTGGTGTCAGTTGCAAAACAAACAGATAAATCAATGTTTCAGTTGGCTCCCCAAGAGCCAGCGGCCCACAGTTGCTTAGCAATGCAGGGGACGTGACCACAGGCTCCTCACACGCAGCTGGAGACGCTACCGGGGGTACTGGGGGCTTTGCCACCCTAGAGTTAAAACAGCACTTACCTCCTGACAGCAGAGGCTCAGGGGCCAAAGATGCTGCTTCCACGCAAAACTCCCTGAAATCCTTCAATATCCAAGCAGCAAATACCTTCTGAGCGCATTTTCAAGAGCGGCTCACACACTGCAATTCGGGAAGCACCGGGCTTCCGTGGCTTGTAGGGCAAGTCATCTCGGGATCAACGCAGAGACCCTATGGCCATCCACATCTGGGCAAAAGGAAACACCCCCCCACTTAGTGAGTACCCCTCCCAGGGCAGGGTTTATAAGGGACTCCCCAGGCACGCTGTGACAGCAATCAGCTCTGCTGAAGGCGCTAACTCCATCCAGGTGAAGCCGGGGGCTGAAACCAGCCCCAGGTGCCTCCTTGGCGGAGCAGAGCTCTGCCCAGGGGAGAGCTGCCGGGCTTCCGGCTCAGGACAGGCTCGTTGGGACACACTGACGACGTCTGTACGCTGAGAGCAGGATAAGGGCTCAGCACAGAGCTCCGAGGCACTTCCCTGCCTGACAGGACTGAAGCAGTCTCGCCCTCATGCCAGGGACTTACGGATCCTTGGGTGCTCGATGCCTGCCCCACGGCATGGTCTGCTGCCCCATGGCAGCCACGGCCTGTCCGACCCTGCACCCATTGCCCTGGGGTCGTGCCATCCCCTGACCCCCTGCCCGACGCAGACCCTGATTTGTCGGGTTGGTTTTGGCAGGACCCCACAAAGGTACCCACAGCCCAGCCTGGGAACAACCAAACCCCAAAAAAGCTCTGACGCACCCTAAATCTGAGCGACGCTCGGCAGAAAACAAGGGAAATATCGGCTGGGCGCTCCCAGCTTCTGATCAGAGGAGCAGGGCTGAACGCTTCCAAAAGCTCTTTCGGCCCCAGGTAATTCCTGGGGCAATATACTTGCGGGTGAATTTTGGGGGGCGGGGGACTGGGTGCAGCCCAAGTGCTTGCGTTTTGCTGCCAGGTCCGTGACAAAGAAACGCTCCTGTGTTGGAGAAGACGGTAATCTCTGCCTCGCTCAATCAAACCCGGAGTCACAAAAACATGTTCTCCCCCTCCTTAATTCAGTTTAAACCCTGAGCTGTTCCCCAGGTAATTAATAATGTTTGCAAATGTGCCTCCTTTGAAGGAATATTATCATCGTTTCGGTGACAAGCTGAGACTCGTATTCCTCCTTATAATTCCTAACATCTACTCAGGCAGCGTTAATTGGATTCAAAGCAATTACACAGGAGTCACGTTGGCCACTTTATATCAAATTCTAGAAGAAATTCTGCTGCGCACCGCTCCGGGCTGGGGTGCCGACTG
>NW_010259854.1:7331-7872 GCF_000690775.1 Eurypyga helias
GGTCCGGCACGTGGCTCCGGGGCAAGTCCTGCCGTGGTTCCGCAAAAGAGCGGGATTTGCTGGCTGCAGGTTGATGCCTACGGCGTATTTGTTAGTAGTAGGTGACGGAGACGCCATCCGAGGGGATACACGGAGGAGCCGCAGCGGCAAGGAAGGGTGCTGGGGGACAAGGCGCCCCGCGTCTGCGTGAGCTCCCTCAGCCTGGAAAGCTGCAGAGCGTTTTCGGACGTTCAGGGATAGACTTGGCTCCGTAAGGAAGAACAAACGGAGGGTGTCTCTCCCTGAAGCGCCGACCCGTCTCTCTGGGCTCAAAGGAACAAGCCCCCCGGTTGTTTCACCGAGGCACAGACACAGGCGCGTAGCCAAGCAGAACAAAGCCAACGGAAGCGTGCCTGGGACGCGTCTGGAGCAGGGATGCTGAGGAGCGTGCAATGTTGGAGGAACACCAGTGTGATGCTCCCTTATTTCGTAACCATGGAAGACATCCAAACATAACCCAGCAGAATGTGAGGATCCTGGCTGGCAGCAGGAACCGGCAGGC
>NW_010259854.1:7907-12737 GCF_000690775.1 Eurypyga helias
ACCTGACGTTTTTCTGCAAGGAATAAGCTTTGAATCGAATCCCACTCTCTGCAAACAAGACCCGCCGTTTCGCTCAGGCATATTTTCCCTTTTCTCATTACAGACTATCGAACAACAGAGATTATTTAAATAGCAAGTCTGACACGTCACACCCGTTTACTCCCCGAGCTGCTGGGCAAGTCGTGCTGCCGCGCCTGGCGAGGCCACCCGAGTCCTGGACACCCTCCAGGAAAGGGCTGCGAACGACCCAGCGTGGGGTCAGCTCGAGACGGGGATGAGGGTGGGAGGAAGGCACAGAGCATCCCTTCAGACGGGGTCAGGGCTGCTCCTGGGGTGCCAGCCAACAGCGCCAACCTTGGCCAGCGCAGCCAACATCCGGGCCACGCCATCAGCGGGGGCCCCGAAGAGCAGAAAGGCTGTTGGGGGGGTGAGGAAGAAGAGGCTGGGTCAGGGGGTGCCAGTGGGCCTGCAGGGATGGCGCCACGAGGGACGTTGTCCGAGCAGAGCCGGAGCCTTGTGCAAGGGGTCGCAGGGATCCGGAGTTGTGGCACTAACACGGTACTGACCCCGAACCGATTTGGCCAGACCTTACAGCGTGCCTTTTTTTGGAGCAGAGGAAGGTAAACCCGGCTCTGAGCCGAGCCAGGACCGTCACACGTCGTCTGTAATACCGGCACTCCAGTCACCCTCGGGGACGTGCGAGCGATGAGCACGCTGCAGTGATTTCCCGGGCGCGTCGGGCGCCTGCAGAGGAGGGATCCGCAGACACCGCATCGACGGAGTTACCGGGCAGCTCTGCCAGAGCCTGTTTAAAATTCCAGGCAGCGCTAATTTAGTTTTAATGGGCACAAATTCAATTCCGATGGCTGAAGTATGCAAATAACAGATAAAAGGGAACCCCGGCTCCAGCAGCTGCCGGGGAGAAGATGAACGGCCGCCCAGCTCCCCACCTCACCCCCAGCTGCTCTCTCCAGCCGGCCCCACGGCTGCCGGGGTGCTGGCAGAGATGGGGCTCATTCCCACACCGCTGACACGTGTGTGTGTGTGCTAATGGGTGTGGGAACGACACCGACGGGTCCTGAAGGCTGTTGCTGAACTCGGAGAGGCAAACAAGACGGATTTTGTCCATACCCAGGACTCGATCACCTCCGCGCAGTCCAATGTCCCTCTCCCACGTTGCTGCTACGGCAGCTGAACTCCGACGGAGCGATGCCGTCCAACCACGCGGGAAAAGTGCTGAATTAAACAGCTTCCTAACGTTACACACCCAAACCAGGGCAAAATACCATAAAATGTGCTGAGTAACGGCTGCCTACTGTAGATTTCCTTCTTAAAAATGGCTAAGGCAGCAGAAACTAAGCAGGCGAGCGCCGAGAATTTACATCCTCTGCGGCTACAACAGATCTCATCCCCCTCCTCCTTCCCGAGATCATGGTGGCTGCAAGGACACTAAAGAGAAACCAGATGCCAGCACCCAGACGCACGAGAGCCAGCTCCCCCAGCCATTGCAGAGGACAGGCCAGGGCGCTGCAATCCCAGAAAAACCACCCCTGGTCGGCACCCGTGGGCTCGTCCTGCCCCGGCCTGGGCAGCAGCGCTCACCCCTAATCACTGGCGAAGCGCTGGGCCAGGTCATTCTTCCTCTAAACTCATTTACTCCTTGACAAAGGCTCATTATGTCACTGGAGCAGCACCGGAAAAACACTGACGGATGAAGGACTCGGCAAGGACACTTTCAGAGCCTTTGTATGATGCTGCCAGGCCTAGGATGGAGATGTGGGGTGACGCGCTACAAGGACGGAGGGGTGCAGGACCTGCCATAGCAGAACGGAGCGTGTCCCGCCCTGGCACAGACTCTGCCGTGCGATCCGCAGCTTTGCCATGCAGCCGGATACAAGGAGGACGCATCCTTCGCTCTCGTGTGGCACCGCAGGGCAAGGGGGATGCAGGGCTGTGCTGAAGGGCTGGGGTGAGCACAGCGACGGCCGGCTCCTTGTGCATGCATTGGAGGGGGTGAGATCATCCTCATCTTTTGTCCTCGCTGCTGCAGAGCCCAGATCGGTGGCCAAGTACGGACAAGGCGCAGCATCCCTCAGCGGTGACGGCAGCAGACGCACGGGCCGGGCACGCAGCCAGGCGCAGCACCCTCCTGCTCCGAAAATCCTCCTCGCCCTGCCAACAAGCGAGGGCTCATGGAAGGATTTTTCCAGCAATTGCCTCGGCAGATGTAAAAGGCATTAATATTGCTGTCTGCTCCCCACGGAGCCGTGGGGCTCGTGCTGTCCATATGCCATGTTACTCCCATCACAGGAACATCAGCCTTCTCCCTGTTGCTCACAGTTGTTCCTACTTGTCTCAAAGATGGGGCTTTCCCTTAAAAAACAAAATAAATCAAACTGGGATGTGGTTTCTAGGAATCACTCCAATTTGGCATGGGAAGACGCACGCTCCCTGACGGGCTGACGCTGCAGGCCCATGGTTCAGGCGAGTGTTCCCATGTGAAGTCGCTGGCTCTCGCAGCCTGGGGACGGGGCTCTGGAGCACACACAGCAGCTTTGTCCTACCCCGCTGCCTGCAGCATCCGACTTGGTTTCTGGTTCCCGGAGCTGGGAACGGCACAAGAGGAGAGTAACCTTTGCTCCCGGGCAGTTCTCTTCCAGGGAAGGGAGATGTCCAGCTCTCCGGCAGGTCGGAGGTGCTTCCCATGGCGTGCTGCCGCAGCCTTTCAGCTGGCATTTATTTCTGTGCCGGCACCTTATCCATAATTCAGATGTGTGGAGCAGGGCTTTTTAACGAGGTTTATTCAGCATCAGCTGGAGTCTGCAGCTGAAACAGCAACCACCTTCAGAAAAGGTACAAACCTCTTCTGAAAGATCCTCTGATTAGCAGTATTTACCAGCAAAAATAATTGCGAGAGTCAACACCCCGATTCTCCAAGGAGATCAAAGCGCAGATACAGTCGCCAACCATCAGCCGAGCATGATCTTTTTTTAATAGCTGCCAGTGGATCCCCAGTAATTAATTACTTATCGCGGTGCCCTTAGCTTTGTGCCTGGCCAAGGAACGTGTAAAGCCAGCGTAAGCCACGGGATAATTACGGGATGAAACAGGCATCAATCTTTCCTCACCAAAACCCGGCACCCTTCAGGGGAACAGCCTGTGTGGAGGCAGGTTCATGAGGTATTGTCTGGAGCCCCCCATCCTCCTTTGTTTGCATCAATTCCAAGGGTTTATCTAACTTGCATCAATTCCAAGGGTTTATCTAACTCGCAAATGCGACGTCACCTATTGCTCCCGTGAGCAAGAAGAGCTGTGGCCAGAGAAGTGTTTCCTGTTCCAGAGCTGGGACCACCTGCTGAAACTTGGACAGTGACACTGGACCAGCAGCAGTATCGTTTCCCTGTGTGCGTTGTAATAATGAATTTTAACCATTCTGTGATTCTATGATTTACTGTTAATCTGCAGCTTTTAAAGGTCCATATTCCTTACAAGAGCAGAGGGAACGCGGGAACGTTGGGATTTGTTTCTATGGGGTAACTTAGAATTAAACTTAAGGAACAGAGTTACTTAACTGGATTCCTTCCTCTAAAAACTACCTACAAACAGCAGCAAACCTGCCCGATGTGCCGGCAGCGCCGGGAACAGCAGCCCGTGCCTGGCGCAGCCGCCGGCATTCCCAACCCGCTTTTGGAGCAACGAGCCTTCAATTAAGATGACAGGGCGATAACGTGCCATAAAGACAGGCTCTGAGGATTCCGTTGCAATCATGGGATTTGGGAAAGCTCCGGGATGTTTGTGGCAGAAGGGTCGGAGTCCCCCGGGTCCTGCCGGATGCCCTTCACAGAAAAGAGAGAACAGTGTCGCCATGACCCTCACGCAGGGGAAGACTAATTCCTTGAGGCAATTAAAAAGCCGCTTGTAGCATGCCAAGACGCGTGGCTCTGCACGGGCACCCACTCCTCTGCCACCCCTCAGCCTGAGCGAGGGACGGGCACCAGGAGCGGCTCTGGGCACCTCCGCTCCCCAACGCCCCAAGTCACCAAGGCAAGACGGTGGCCATGCAACACCAAGGCACTGACGGCTGCCGAGCTGTACGTGTCTGGGTGGCCACACATTTGTGCAGCTTTGGAACCGGTTTTGGTGCTATTTCCAAGTAATTCTGAAAATCGGCTCAGGTGTGGGGTTAAAAAGCAGCTTCCGGAATCCACACGAGCCCCCAAGAAGATGGAGCAAGAGCGCTGCCCAGGGATGGAGCAACCTTAGTCTCCCCCCTCCCCCCATGCGCATTTGCCGGGGATTTCTGATCTGGTGATGCAGGAAGGGAAGGATCTCCTCTGACCTGCACAGGAAAACCAATTCCCCTTTCCCACAGAAGTTTATAATGAGAAAGCTACAGTATCAAATTGTTAACGATTTTGCAAGCACCAAATCGCTGTCGCTGAGTGCAATCTCCCCCTTCAATACAAGAACAGAGCTGTTGGACTAGATTTCCATCACCCACGGCATGGGACCGTATTTACCACCCGTGGGCACAGGCTGCGGCACCTCATACCAAACCCTCGATACCAATCCAAGTCACAGCACTGGTTTTTGTTGGAGCAAGTCCCAAGGGGACCACGGAGATGGTCCAAGGGCTGGAGCCCCTCTGCCATGGGGACAGGCTGGGCGGGGTGGGGGGTTCAGCCTGGGGAAGGGAAGGCTCCGGGAGACCTCAGAGCCCTTTCTAGTGCCTGAAGGGGGCTACAGAGAAGCTGGGGGGGCGGTTTTTACAAGGGCCTGTAGAGACAGGACAAAGGGTGATGGGTTTAAACTGAAAGAGGGAGATTGAGA
>NW_010259854.1:12762-30331 GCF_000690775.1 Eurypyga helias
GTGAGGCACTGGGACAGGTTGCCCAGAGATGTTGTGGATGCCCCATCCCTGGAAGTGTCCAAGGCCAGGCTGGATGAGGCTTGGAGCAACCTGGTCTAGTGGAAGGTGTCCCTGCCCATGGCAGGGGGTGGGACTGGGTGGGCTTTAAGGTCCCTTCCCACCCAAACTGTTCTGTGATTCTGCCACCCATGGGTGCAGGCTGCAGCGCCGTGTGCGGGTGATGGCAGAGGGGTGCTCACCGCATGGTCCGGAGGAGGGTGCAAGCTCCACCTGTCCAAGCTCTCAGTGCAGAGAACAGCACAGAGATGACGTGCTCAGCTTCCCAGCCACTGGCATGACCTTTCCCATTACGTTATTTGTCTGGCTCACCCTTAAATGCAGCCAAAGATTCCCATTATTCCAGGTAAAATGCATCTTCCTTTCCTCCTTGTAAACTGAACTGATAAAGCTTAAAACCAATCTGCTGGAAACCATAATCTCAGCTACTCTTCCATCCAGCGTGTGCCAGCCTGAGGCAACGCTGATAATATTATTACGGAGGCCATTTGATTGGGAAGGAATCTTCCCTTTGATTAAAAAAAAAGCCTTTCTGTATTCCTGGGTCTGCGCGTGGTGCAGAGAACCAAACAGCATTTTTGGATGTAGAAGGAGCTTCCAGTTTTGCAGGCGGATGGCTGAGAGATCCAGGCCCCGTCTCCGGGGACGGCAGCTGCATGGGCGCAGAACCCCGGGGGGACGAGGCCGCAACGCCTTCAGTCCAGACTGCTGCTCCATGCGGGATGGGGGCTACTGGATTATGCTGCGCTGTCTAGGAAATCCTCGGCTCCGGGCAGGCTCCGGCACACATCAGCTGGCTCGGCTTTGGATTCCATCAGGTTTTGGGAAGCGCTCACTCACCGTTTTGCTGATCCTCTCTATAATAATCACATCTCCCTCCTGCTACTTAGATGATTAATGGCTGGATTTGATTGAAAACCTGGTGCCGTGCCCCGTTTTCCCAAACCTCCCTGTCAAGAAATCTTACTCTGCTGTTTTGAGGAGACTTCACCTCGCTGCCCATGCCATTAATTGAATAACTATCAGTTCCAATTTATTCCACTTGGCTACAAATTAGATTTCAGCTGGCTATTTCCAAGCCCAGCTTCCACACAACCTGATAAAGCCGTGTCCCTCGGCTGATGCCACTTGTCAACCTGCATCTGTTCCCGGTGCATTAAGAGACAACAAAGCCAGACGCCCGCCCCTCTCTCGATGAACAGAACCCGGCGTCTTTGGCTTTGCTCTCTTCCAGTTTATCGTTCCTTTAATGAAGACAACCGTGCCTGGTATTTGGGAGGCTCAGCCTGCTTACCTGCATCCCACAACTCCCTGCGCGGAGCAGGGGTATAGCAGGAGGTAGAACACCGATCTCGGGGAACCCAGCAGGGCCAACGTGCCTTAAAAATCACCACGTGCTGAAATGATGGCTTGTTTGCAGGTAAAGCACTGAACCAGGCCGGCAACGCCACTGGCCGCTCGCTCCTCTGGGTCACTCCCCGCACGGACAGAGACATCCGTGCAGGGAAATCCCCACTGCCTGAGGAATTACCGTTGCAGGGACAGAACCACGAGCCACAGAACTTGCCAAGATTATGAAGAAAGCTACGTGCTTAGGAAATCTTGTATCTTATTTTTAGGAGGCTCATATTCTGGAATTCTCATATTCTCCAACTTTTACCTAATTTCAGTGTGCAGAATGGGCCTGGTAGGGCACCTGGAGGGACGGTGAGGACACCCACAGCGGAGTGAGAAGGGGAGTCCACACGGGAGAGAGGGAAGCTCCACGCACTCCCCTCGAAGGCTGCTGGGCTGACCAAATCAGGAAGGTGCCCAAATTCCCAATATATCCATCGGTATCTCCTGCATTCCTCTGATGGGAAACAGGGGGAGACAGCACACAGACAACCACCGGCACGTTTCCTTGGAAGCATCTCAGCACAGTACAGCACAAACGCATCCTCCGAGAAACGTCTCAGGCTTATTTGTTTTCACACTTGCTAGAGAATCCCAAATTTTTTGAGGACTGAAGGAAGATGCGATTAGGGAAGCCACTGCCAAGTCTTGATCCCAGGAGACAGGAGGTGTTTGTTGAGAGTAGGGATAAGGGTGCTACACTGCCAAACATCTGCTCCAAGCACACTGGAGGATACCCCAGTGAAATCCCAGCTCTTGCACTGTAATTCCCCCTGTTTTTTTGGGAGCTGCCCGTGAACCGTGTCCCTCGCTGCCCGGCCTCCCCTCCCACCCCTGCAGAATGCCGCTTCCCCTTCGCATCCTGTGAGAGCGGGGCAGAGCACGGCCGCCCCAGGCACGGACAGCTGTCCCCCCCTGTCCCCCCCAGTGCGGCGTTCACACTGCTGTTCTGCCATCGCGGACCGATTTGATTCCCACCAGAGTATAAGAACTGGTAACAGCAAAATGTCACGATCATCACAGGCTAATTACGCACCTAATGAATAATTAGCTGTGGACACATTTGACATTTGTGGTCGTTAACTCGAGTGAGTGTTCAAGCCTTGAACAACACTCCTCTGCGGCGCTGCGACCTGGTGCTGAGCAGTGGGGGCGTACAGCATCCGCACTGCCTCTCATCGCGCGGGGAGCAGCACCCACTCCGCCTCCTCTTCCCTGCAAGCGCCAGGAGCCTCTTCCCGATGGGAAGAGCCCGGCAGCAGCACCTTGCTCTGAGTCCCTCAGAGCGGCTCCGTGCCTACCAGCGCCATGCCGGGCGGTGGAAAGGTTTGGTTTAGGAGGAGATGGTCAGCACGCCGCCACTCTTTGTGCCAACTGGCACACTGGATACTGGATACTGGAAACACTGGATAGTCAGATGTGAGCTGTAGAATCACAGAGTTGTTTCGGTTGGAAAAGAGCTTTAAGACTATCGAGTCAACCCAGCTCGGCCAAGCCTACCCTACACCATGTCCCCCCATGCCACGTAACGGCACTGCGAGAAGACACGAAGCCATAAGGTTTTTTTCTTCAATGTGCCATGAATTTTGGACAAACCAAGGCTTTAACTTCCCGTTATAAGCCGTGGCTTTTTTTTTTTTTTACAATGAAATCATCAAATAAAAGGGGGAAGAGGGCAGAACTCTGCATGTCACAGATGCATACATGTGTATTGACACTCGTCTCTATCTCTGCCTGGCTCAGGGTTGCACTGCCTCAGCCCCTTTCCCTCCAGCTCCAGCTCTAACATGCCTGCCAGGTCTTGGGAGTGAAGGGAAAGAAGGAAGGAGCAAGCCTCTCCCAGAGAGCAGAGCAACTTGGCTCAACGGCTGCAAAACCCACGCACAGCTAATGGCCAACACAAATCTCGCCTTTAAGATGAAGGGACACATCAAAAGGTCATGGAAGGCCGGGATCAGGGCCAGATTGAGCACCAAAACCCAGACAGAAAGCAACAGATGTTTCCCTCCTAATTCACTCCATTAGGATCTTCTCCAGATCACACGCCACGTCACTCGCTAATGAAGCACTTCAATCTTCTTCCTGGTGAATAAAGCCTCCCCGAGGTCAGAGCTGCGTGCGCAGGCGGGACCAGGACGGCTCCTCCTGGGCAGCCTCTGGTTTCGTAAACCCTGGGTTTCATCGAAGAGAAAACAAAAATCTGTTTCCAAATTCACCAACTAATTCCGACACAACTTAATTAACTCCTCTGGCTGAGCTGCCTTTCTGGAACAGGGAGGCTTTCACCCCGCGGTGAACCCCAGTTTCCTCAGGCCCACCAAAGGGAATCTCCGTGTGATGAATGGCTGCACACATGCCGGGTGTATCGATTTCTGAACTACAGGAGCGAGCCACAACAGACCTAAAACAACAAAGTATTTTACCTCCTATTTTGCCACTCTTGGTGTTCTGTACCAAACCGAAGAAACACCCCAAATCGGCTCCATGTGCCAGACCTCTCGCTCCTTCATCCCCGCCACAGTGCCGGCTGGGAATGGCTCCAGAGCGCAGCCCACGATCAGTAAATCACCCGCAGAACCAGGCTCAGCAACCAAACCTGCCTCCCTGGCCAGCCGCGAGCACGTCCGAGAGCTGCGATGGTCCAGCGAGCCAGGAATTCGGGAACTGCTGCCTCAGAGAGGTTGTTTTGCATCTCTCCGGCCTGCGAAACGCGACTGGAGACTGAAATCGGCGGCAAGCAAAGGTACAGTGCCCCAGGCAGACGGGATCTCTGGGACACTCTTCCCAAGCGCCAGCCCAAGGAGCACTGTCCCGAGTCTGCTGGGATCACCCTTCGGACAAGACACCTCAGACACATTTTCCAAGCAGGACACATTCTTCCCCGCTGCACCACAGCTTAATTACAAGGCTCCCGCTAAGAATTTCAGTTTTTCCTACCATGGGAACAAGCTCCGTAATGAAAAGGCTTTATTAAATGGAATGTTAAGACGGGGTATTAATTAATGGGGCTGCGCCGGTGTGTTCATGGCAGCAGCCGGAGGAGGGGTTAGCGGCGGTGCGGTGCCGTGATCCCCATGCCCTGAGCACGCTCCGGTTCCCGTACCGCACCTGGAACAGCGTGTTGGTGCTCGGGTTTGAGTCCAGATGAGAAGCAGAGAGGAGCACCTGGGAAGAGACGGTAGAAACGTGCTCCCTGAGCCACGCGACTTGGGAAGCAAACCTGGTCCGTGACGCGTTCCCGTGGCGCCTGGAGATCTGAGCGGGCGTCTCTCGCCCGGCAGGATTTCGGAGCGTGGATTCGCATGGGCCAACAGCCCGGAGGTGACAATGCCTTAACTCACAGAAAAGCACGGGCTTCAAGACAGGCCGACAGGACGCTGGCGTTAAAACTCACATGGATGGAAAGGCAGCCGAGCCGAAGTGCCACAAAGGATGCGTTTCGCTGCACACAGGGTAACGCCAAGTAATCACTCCAAGAAAGCAAAGCTATTAGCAGGATCCATTGGCTCCTGCCCTTGGAAAGGTTGCATCCCATCTCATTCCTCTAGTTC
Source organism: Eurypyga helias (assembly GCF_000690775.1). Taxonomy (NCBI): domain Eukaryota; kingdom Metazoa; phylum Chordata; class Aves; order Eurypygiformes; family Eurypygidae; genus Eurypyga; species Eurypyga helias. Next base: position 17,766 of record NW_010259854.1, read on the forward strand.
CAGGAGATCCCACTCTGAACCAACAGACCGTCACGGGGTGTTCGGGAGCGGTGCCGGTGTGCAGGGACTCCGGCACCTCTCTTGGGCCACGCTCCCGCACACCTGGGCACCGCACGATCCCAGACAGCCCTTGAGTAAACCCCTTACCTGTTATTCCCTAAGCAGCATCCTGCCCCAGCGCAGAGCAGGCTGGCAAACAGGAACAATTCCAGCTGCTCAGACAGCCAAAAAGGGGGCATTTCCCAACTTCCAAGCGATTAACTTTGACGTCAAAGGTTAGGATAAGCTTTACTGATTTTTAATACAATCTCTGTGCGCAGACGTGGACGCAAAGCGGGCTCCTTGCTTGTAAAAACACATGCAAACACCCCCTCTGCGTGGCTGAGAGGCAGCCGTTACATTCCCAGCCCCATCATCCAGCGAGTTCTTACGGCTGAGCTATAAACCCCTGAAAAATGAGGTTTATAATAGAAACCCTGACACCATCTAAAATACAGCAGCACTGCTGGGTGCTGCTGTAATATGGCCCTAATTTATAAACCACAGAGGAACCCTGGTCCATTTTGAAACTTGCAGAGAGTAATCTAGAAAAAAGGGTAAACCACGAGGACAGACGGTCGTGTTGCCCGTGAGCTACAGCGGGCAGTCCGTCCAACCATTCCAAAATCAAACAGGGCGCCACAAAATTTGGGCCCCGCACTGAATCCTGGACTGTCACAAAATAAAAACATGGTGGACCCTAGGACGGAGGGATATTTCATCAAGCTGTGTGCCATTTCCCATGCCTCTGGGCAGTATTTTTTGAGTGAAAATTTGCTAGGAGAACACTAGGAAAAAAGACTGGAGAAACACAACCCGAACCCTCTGGTTTTGCTTGACATAATAAATGCCTTTGCGAGAGGGCGTGCTCCCGTTTCAACTGGGCAAAGTGGTGAAGCAAGCAGGTTATTTACTCACAAATGACCCAAGTTTATCACTAAACACTAGGAAAAAGCTCTCAGTGCCTTGAGCCTCCAGTTCCGTGTTGCGGAGACGGCAATTCCCCGAGGCGGCGCCCTGTTGCACGCTCGGGGGCTGGCTGTCCTCATCGTGCTGGACCAGAAACCTCTCAGACAGCTTTTCGGCGACCCCGACATGCTCAACAGAGGCCTCAACCTTGGGATTTATGTTCGGAGAGTCTCTTGGCACCTCTTCGGGAGGCAATGGCAACCTTTCGGCACAGCGGTCAGAAGCCAAGGTGGCCGGCAAGGATTTCAGTCATCACCGTTGCTCCCTTCAAAGCCTGGAAAGAAGTCCCTCCTCCCTACGCATCCGAGTTAATTCCTCCCAGACACTGGGATGACCCCACTTAGGGGCGCTGAAGGGATGCTGTTCCACAGACAGGAGACTGCGGGGGTCCACAGCTGTCAGGTTACCCCGAAATTTTCACTGCGGCTACCCTGGATTCCTTTCCTACTTCCCCTAAATGGTCCCATTTTGCGTGCTGAGCGTCAAGGAGAATAAATCCAGATTTATGGCACTTTTCCTGCTAAAACTATTTCCCAGGAGACCTGTTACAGACCAAGGGCACCGTATCCCTGTCGGCCACGGCACTGCCCAGCAGCGCGGTAACGTCTTACCCACCGCAGGCTTAGCCCAGGACTCCAGCGAGCCCTGAGCCACTCCAGCCTCTCCACTACCAAAAAGCACGGATTTGTCTGCAGAAAATGGCAGCAGCAGAAGCCTTAGGTAGCGCTCCACGCAGCCGCGCTTTCCCCCGAAAACTTCCCCGCCAGGCACTGCGGAGATGCTCCGGGCAGCGCCGGGATGCCGGGATGCTCTTCATCAACCGTTAGCAGGCTAACGAGGGCATCTGCAGAAGGAATAGGCACTAAAACTGAAACTAGATACAAAATAAATATTCCAGAGCTGGATTTCTTAAAAAAGATTCTGCTGAGCTACAGTTCCACATCAAATTTTTATGGAATACATTTTCTGCTGAGATTTTGTGCACTAAAACCAGTCAAAATCATATGAGAGGGGTATAAATTTCATGCACAGTTTTCACTGCAAATATCCTTCAAGAGGAAAAGCAAAAGCACTTCTTAATCAAGCCCGCTCCGCATCCTCCCCTTCCCCTGCAGCAGGAGCGGCAGGCTGGAAACCTGAGCCCACGCAGCCCCGGCCCCCGGAGCACCGGAGGCTGCGGGAAGCCTTCAGCGGGAGGGATGCTCGGCTTGAGGGTCATCCACCCTTCGCCCTGCCTGAAGATCCGCTTCCCGCAGAGCAAAGCCAGGGAGAAGCTGGCATTTAAAGCTTTCATAAAGAACTGATGTTCTCGGCTCATGATACTAATTCACACGATTTCAGCAAACCACTGTTACAACCTCAACGTGATATCGCTTCTCTTCCCCCAACTCCGGAGATGCCCCTTCAAAAATGGTGCCAGTCACAGTAATTCCCAAACCTGTAAGGGATTCCATACTCTACAAAACACGAAAATGTCGGTGTTGTTCCCTGGAAGGACGATGGGAGCTTGGATGGGATCTAAAATGGTATTACAGGCACCAAAGCTATTTTGGACAACCTCTCTTAGCAGCTTCACAGCATCCGACAGTTGTAACTTCCTCTTCCCCCGAGGGCTACAAAGGGAACGCAGAAAATAACTCCTTTTTGCCAAGATTTCCAGACTTGTCAGCATAATGCAAAGACGAAACGGGTCTAAAAGAGGGCGCCCCTAAGAATGCCAGTGGGTCCTGATGCTCACGGGGCCAGTCTGTCCTGGGATACCCGGGTACCTCTGCTCCCGAGAAGGAAACGAAGCTGAAGATGGGGTCAGGAAACAGCGGAGAGTTGAGTGTTTACCAGGGCCCAACCGCACAGGCAGCAGCTCACAGGATGTATTCGCTGTGCTTTCCCCTGGAACACAATTCGGAGGCGGCACTGAGGAACGCGGTGTTTCTGCAGGAAGCCCAGCGCGGTTCCATGGCCTCCATGGAAACAAGTGACCTTGGGAGATGTTGCCGTTCGTTTCTCTTTCCGCCTGTGTTTGTGATGGATTTTATGGTCAGTGAGACCCCAAGAACAACAGCGGTGGAGGCTTGAGCTGTCTGCGCAAGCGCCAAGCCGGACAGGAGGGGTTCAGGGCTCGTTTCTGCACCTCGCTCAACGCACGCACAGCAAAACTGATGTCGCGGCTCCGTTCTCTTCGACGTAGGCTGAGAAGGGGATTTATTTTCTCCGTGGACTCCTTTTCCCACCAAGTTTTATGCTGTGCGCGTCAGGCAAACTCCCAGCAGGACAGACACGTGAAATGCCAAAAGTGTGAGATGAGCAAAATTTGCCTGATGTGTTTCAGAAAGGCAAGAGTCCTCCAAAGTATTAAACACCTGGATGAGGAGGCTGTAAATCATGGAATCATGGTTTGGGTTGGAAGGGACCTTAAGGATCACGTGCCGGGACAGCACCGGAACCTCTGCCACTCGTGAGGAATGATGGGATTGGTGAGTCAGTTCTTCAGTTCAGCCACAGGCGTGCAGCTCTCCGTGCTGGAGCATCCCAGTAGTTCCACCAGCTTCCTGCTTCTTTTGCAGGATGTGGTCCGTGACGCAGCATCACTCTGCGGGTTTTGATCCGTGCTGCGGTGTGCCTGCAGCCCGCCTTTCCCTGACAGCTTTCCTCAATGAGGCTTCGGCATTTACCAGCTTGTCCCTCTGCTCGCAGATCTCGGCTGCAACCAAGGTTTTAGCTAACCTGTTTGATCCCAAATGTTTACAGCTCCGGAACAGCCTTCTCTTCTCAGAGCAAGTACTGAGAATCATGGAATGGTTTAGGTTGGAAAAGACCTTTAAGACCATTGAGTCCAACTGTTAACCCAGCACTGCCAAGCCCAGCACTAACCCATGTCCCTGAGCACCTCATCCACACGCTGCTTAACCTTTCTCGGCTGCAATATTTGTTTACAAAAGGGCAATATGAAGACATATTCCATCCAACGGACTTGTTTTCCGCTGGCTACGTTGCCGGGAAATCTAATGTCCATGGAAGAGGCCATCCCATTTTACAGAGACTACACCTCAACCTCTGTTTTCCTCCACGCAGACTGTGCTTTGGGGACTGCGGATGGCTAGTACCGCCGGCGCGAGCCCAGGGGCCGTCACACGCCGCGTCTTGCAGCTGCGCCAGGCGCAGGCACAGACCGGCTGACACTGACCTGGAATGACCGGATGGTAAGGAAAACCCTGCACTTGTCCCTCAACACAGAAGATGATGGCCGCAGATATGACGCCTGTTCAGGAGGAAAAGCCATTGTGGTTGCCCTCCTCAAGCTTTTGCTCCTTCATGTTCAAGATAACCATGGAATGACGTCGCAGAGGACTGAGACTGTGGTCCGTTACCCCATTCCCACAGATCCAGACGAGGGCGGGTCATTTGACAGCGCAGGCTGCGGTTAACAACCGTTCCTGACTTTACACTCAGGGCACGTGCGCATCCGTGACAGCCCCTTTCCTGTCCCCCGCTCTAACGTGAGCCACCGTCACGGCGCGCACCCGCAGGAGGGATGTGGCAGCCGCGGGAGATGACAGGGACGGAGCGACCTGGTCCCCACAGGGCAGGGTGAGGCAGAAGGGGCAGCACAGCTCCAGTGACCGGGGGCAGCCGAAGGCAGCCATTCCACAGAATGGGAACAGATTTCCTTCAGAAAGGACGATTGTGAGAGTAAAGCAACCGGGGTGATGAGGGAGAAGATCACACAGGGAGAAGGACGGCAAGAAAAGCATCCAGGACTGCAGGCCCCTGGGACGTGATTGATCCGAAACGCTGCGAGAAGCGTGCCTGAACAGCTCCAAGGCAAAAGGGGGTGTCACTGCGGGCCGAAACGCTGCGTATTACAAGCAGTAAAATCTCCCGTGTTGGAAGGAGACTTCAGCCTTGGCAGCGTCTGCTACACGTCCTCGCTGCCCACGCTGAAACCAACTCCAAACCCCTCAACTCAAACTGCAATTTGCTTTGCTACAGAATTTCCAACCCGATCCCCAGTTATGCCGCTTCGGCGAAGGCGAAACTTCAGCCGGCGGTGTAATACATTCACGGACACCTGCAGACCTAATAATTGACCAGGGAGGATGCGGATGAGATCAGCAGAATTGCTGCATTGCTACCGCAAGCCTCGGTGTCCGACACCAGGCAAGAGCTCTGCTACTGCAAGGTGCATAATTTAATAAACCATTAACTCAAACCTGAGGTGAAGTAAATTCAGCGTATTATATATTTCAAAATAGCGTTAGAATTCAATTTAAGTGTCACCAAAAGCCTAATCCTCAGTGTACTGAGCATATTAATAAGTGTCTTGGAGCCTGTGGTTTGATTTAATTTCCAGCTGGGTCGTGCTGTCGCGTGGCTGCCATCCCTGCTGCGAGGATATCTCCATGATGGCATCACTGGTCCAAACCGGAGCAGAATTGGGAAGATGCTTGGTCCTGCTTTCTGGGGTTTTCCCGGGCAAAGAGCTGGGCAAACGCCAGAGCCAAAGCTATCCAGTGCCCAGTCATGCCACTTCTGGGTGCTGCCGTTGAGATGCTGATGCTCCCTGGCGACAGCAGGGCCCTCCCCGAGCTCCCCCCAGCCAACCTTGCTTCCCGTTCCCGGGCAGGGGAAGGGCTGCTCCCATCAGGCCGGTGTCACATCTGCCTGGATGATGCACAAAACGCTGCTGCTGAGGCAGGGGCTGCCCCCCCTCCCATCTCTTCTATAAATGACAACAGATTCAGAGGGCTGGAGCCCCTCTGCTGTGAAGACAGGCTGAGAGAGTTGGGCTTGTTCAGCCTGGAGAAGGGAAGGCTCCGGGGAGACCTTATTGCAGCCTTCCAGTGCCTGAAGGGGCTACAAGGAAGCTGGGGGGGACTTTTTACAAGGGCCTGTAGTGACGGGACAAGGGGTAACGGGTTTAAATGGAAAGAGGGAGATTGAGATGGGACATCAGGAAGAAACTCTTCCTGGAGAGGGTGGTGAGGCACTGAGACAGCCTGCCCAGAGAAGCTGTGGATGCCCCATCCCTGGAAGTGTCCAAGGCCAGGCTGGATGAGGCTTGGAGCAACCTGGTCTAGTGGAAGGTGTCCCTGCCCATGGCAGGGGGTTGGAACTGGATGATCTTTAAGGGCCCTTCCAACCCAAACCATTCCATGATTCCATGATTATTTAGGCAAGCACTCAGGCCCCCCCGGTCATTCTGCTCACATTAACGTCAGTCTCCTCATATACCCAGGGACCGAACCCGGGATTTTCTTTAAAATGGTGGCGAGTGATCCAGAACCAGCAGCCCGCTCATCTGAAACAAAGTTACGCCTTCGAGAGGGTCGGAAATGGCTTTTTAATCACCGCTGTCTTTCTTCTGGAATATAATCTGCCGGCTACACGTGCTGCTTTTCTCTCCAATTTCTCAGGGAAACGCGGCAAGTGCGTTAATAAATGATGTAGAACAACATTACACAGGATAAAGCGCTCCCACTCAGACGGTGCCAGCCTCCCAGTCAACCAGTCCCTCTGCAATCCTCCCCGCTCCCCGTAGCGGGAACGGCGGCAGAGGGGTATTGCCGCCCTTCTCCGCCGTCCTGATTTGACATCCCGCAGGTGCCAAAGCACAGCTCTGGTCCAAAGGAATCCAGATGGATAAAAGGGGATGGCCCAGCCCCAGCGACAGTTTTACCTACTGCGGGTTGCCGTTGCCCAAAGCATTTTTCAGGGAAAATTTTTATGTTCGCGGCCCGGCGCGGGAGGATGGGTACATCGCGGGCGCGGTGCTGGGCTCTCCCCACAAGGCTCTCCCAGACGCTGCTCCCTTTACCCAAAGCGTTTTTCAGGGAAGCAACGCCCTGATTTACGTTCACGGCCCGGCGCAGGAGGATGGGTACATCGCGGGCGTGGTGCTGGGCTCTCCCCACGAGGCTCTCCCAGACGCTGCTCCCTTTGTCCTTCCCCAAGAGCAAACGGGAACTGGTTTCTGTGGAACCGAACGGGGCGGTTTTGGAGCGCGGCGTGTGGGACGGCTTCGTCCTTAGGAGGAGGAAGGAGACAGTCGGGAGGAAGACAGCTTGAGATGAGCTCTGCCAGGCAGAATTTAATTTTAGGGAAGGTGAAGGCTCTATGGAGTAAGTACATAAAACCTGGAGGAGGAAAAATCAAGCAGGAATAGCCTTCAGCTTGAATAGACGGTGTTTGCATCTGCTCAGAGAGCGCAAGGCCGAGGGGGGTCTCAACGTGTGCAGCTGCTCTGACAGCAACTCAGGGACAAGAAGACAAGCGGAAAACAGCATTTCTCAGCGGGATCATGCCCAGGCCAACACCGCAGGTACTGGGGTGCCGCCACGGGGGCTGCCGCTGCCCCCCTCCTCACCCCGGGCTGCTCTGCCGGCCAGAAATTTGGGAAAAGCTCCCAAGTGCCTTGAGGCACACATCCCGACCCAGAGGAGCCAAAATGAAGTTCTGAGGCCATTCGTGCCAACTTGAGTTTTACGCAACGTGCAGAGCCACAGAAAGGTCCCCCCAGACCTGTGAACTCCTCATCCCACTGTTCGACGGAGCTTTGCTGCGGGCGCGGACCGAGCTCGCCAAGATCGGCGGCCAGGCACCGGGCTCGTGCAGCCACCAGCTTCCGACCTCCGGGCAAAGGAATGGAGAGAGCATGGTGTTTGCGAGGAGGCACGGCCAACACCTCTCGTACTGGTTCCTCTGAAACCCATTTTCGGGAGTAAATATTGGTTAGAAACGAGACCAAAAAATGGCAGTAACGAAACAGACAATTATTCCGAAAGAGCTGACAAAAGCCTTGGAATTTCAGCTGGACCAAGAAATACTTTTTGCAAAGCTCCGCCGACTCCAGGAATATTTTAGATTTTCCACGATCCCGGAATAATGGGATGGGAAGCCTTGAGATGCGGCTGTTCCTGGGGCTGCAAGGCAGCAGAGACAGGGCAAGGAGCACCGGGTCTTCAAATAGAGCTGGCGAGGAGATGAGAAGGAGAGAGCGGCCGTACGGAGAGATTACGTCAAAGGAACATCAAGGAAGCCTGAGAAGGGTATCCACAGCTTTCTCATCCTCTGAAGTGCTTCTGTGGAGGGAAGCATTGTGAGGGCCAGCAGAGATGCAAGGGGACTGGCCACTGTATCCTACCGGCTCCCGGCCACAGTGGGGATGGAAGTGCTGCTAAACTGATGCCACCAACAATCCTGCTCTCCCGGCAGCGCCCTGTGCTCCCACCACGCTCACCGCCTTCCCAGCTCCATGTACACACTCTGCACCACACAGGGATCCGAGACCATGGAAGCGTGCCTGCCTGAGGTCTGTCGGGCACATACCCAGCTCCTGGGAGGTCCTTGGCTGGTCCTGCAGAAATCGCCCTCCCCAAGGAGACGCCTGCACCGAGGCGGACGTGTCCGTCTGAGAAAAATCACCAGGGGTTCACGTGAGCTTCTCCCATCGCACCCCTGGCCAGAGCTGGGTCGGGGGGGGACACCGCAGTGTTCCGAGAGCCCCACTGACACCTGGCTCCCCGAGAACATGGGAGCAGTCTCCAGTGCCACAAACAGCGCGTGCCCTTCGATGCTTTACTGCCCAGGCATTCCCGTCCCGCCCAAATGAAAAATAAACAGCCGTTACCAAGCAAAAGCCTCAGGAATGTTTATGAGACTGCAATGCTTCCCATTTATGTGGAAAATGACCCAAATCCTCAAGCTGCCTGTGGCTCCTCAGCCAGGGATGTGGGCGATGCTGCTGAGGCAGCGCAACACAAGGCATCAGACAGGGCAATGCTGCTCCCCCGGGATTCTACCAGAAGGAAACGGGAAGGTTTTCCTCTGGCTTAGGACAGAATGGAAAATTCGGGAAAGAAGAAGACTGGAGGAACACCGAACACCCGCAGGAGCTGCAGACCTCACATAGGACGTTTCAGCTGATGCCTCTGCCCACAGCTTTCAGAGCTGCGCTTTAGGAAGGGAACACTCAGGGAACATCAAGCATCATTGTAGACATTAACAGTAATTAACAGCTGAATACTGAAGTGTATCAGAAGGAAGAACCCGGGAAAAAAACAGTTTAAAGAGAAAATGCTTGTATTTAAGTCTCTGACCAGAAATCGGTGCTTGTGGACACTGCCAGGTAGACCTGGGGCTCGCAGAGCCGTGACCGATACTGAAGGACCGCTAGCAGAACATCGCCCAGCCACAGTGTCCCCTGCAGCACCCCCCACTCGCTCCTTCCAGGAGAGGTGCCTTGCCTGGACATCACTCCGGTGCGGCTGCCCATTCCCAACCTTCCCCGCACTGGGGCTGCCGAGCACACCCCACGAGGGAGCGAGCAACAAGGATGCAACGCCTGGACTTCGGGAAGCAATGACAGGGGTGATGGCAATATGAGAAGTTTCGTACCATGTCACGGAGAACTAGTATTTACCCCCTTTTAAATTCACAAGAGGTTATTAGCGTGATCCTACAGCTCAGTTTATGTATTTCTCAGCAGGATGGAAACCGATGACTGCCCGGCCAGCTCGGAGCCCCCAGCTGCACGGCGCAAGCGCGGAAGAGAAGAGACACGTCGCTGTTTATGGGCAAAGATGACACCCGCCTCCACCAACCCCTGCAAACAGCAGCCAGACCCGGGAGCTAGCCCGGTTCCCAGTTCCTGGGGTGCCAATTACCGATACAGACGGGAACGCGGCATTTCGCTCCTCTGCTGTGCCAATGTTTGAAAATTCTCTGCGTCTGAGAATCCACATTTTCCCTGCATTACTCATCGTGAGTACAAACAGGGCTTCTTTCCTCCTGCGTTTTGCATCGGCAGAAAACCTGGTGCTGTTTGAAGGGCTAGACACGGGCAGCGTGGGTGTTCAAACCCTGCGGCACTGCCTGTGCGCCAGAGCCTTTCCCGGGCTCCGGGGACCATCACTCACACCTAAAAAAAGGGTTTAGGATGCCGGTCTCTGCCCCTCGGAGAGGCGTCTGCACCCTGAGCTGTCTCCTCCTCTACCTGTCGGTCACAGCGTGATCCCGTATTTCTAGAAATCAGAAAACCGATAGAGAAATATGAGAACCCGCTGTAGGAAAACACCACCTCGGTCATCGTCCCCTCACGCAGCTCCGAGACGTCCACGTCGAGGGTGCCAGAGCCCGGGGCTGGGCTGTCTCCTGCACGGACACTGCAATCCCAACCCCTATCAGAAACATTGAAGGTGCTGGGGTAAGGCAGCTTTAAAATCCAATACCAAGTAAGCCTGAAGCGTTCGAGCTGACTGACAAGTGTCCTTGTCCCTTTGACCAGGCTGCAGGGAGAAGAGACGTTGTGTCAACCGCAAACGGCGCCGCAAAGCTGTTTAGGGAAGGGCTGGGACGCCACTGTGCAACCCATGGCTACAGCGCGGCACAAACGCGCGAGGGAGACCGCCAGCCTCCGCGGCTCGGGGGGAGCCTCGGCCTCCACGCTGAGCACGCCGGTCAGAAAGGATCAACAACAACGGCACCGGGATCTGTAACCAATGTCCTCACAACAGGATCTGGAGGCAGATCGTCCCGTAAAACACAGGCGGGATCAGACCAGTTGTATCTACTTCCTATTGCCCAGAGTCCGGCAGGCAGAGCGCTCCCTACCCAGGAAGGTTCTACGTGCCGCTGGATAAAGGGAAAGTCGCCCCTTTTCCCTCTGGGAACTCAAAAGCCAAACATTTTGCTGGAGATTGGTGTGGAACGGTGCCCTGGCCGTACCGCTTTGGAAGACCCACGTATTGGGTGGCGTTAAGGGGAGGACGCTGCAGCAGACGCGCAAATACCTTCTCCCTCCCTCCTGGTCTCACTCCCCCTAAATTCACCACGGAGCTGCACAGGAACACTGTGCAGGCGTTAGAAAAGCGTCTCTATTCTCAGCCAGCTCTCTCCTCGGCTGCGTGACCTTGAGCGCGTGACTGAAGGATGCCCATTCCGCCTGGGAGACGCTGCCATGAATCACAGACCCCCACCCCTCCCACAGCGATGGCACGACGCGTCCTTGTCTCTGAATACCAGCGTCCTGCATCCACGACGAGACACTCCTGCGTCCCGTCTGGCGAAGGGGCTCGCCAAAGCTGTTACCGCAGCAAGGAAGACGCCGACACGTCGACACGCACCCTCCGAACGGGAACGGGTCAGACCTGGGGATGCAGGAATGATGGTCTGCCGGTGGCCTAGAGCACGAGCTGCCGCAGCAGCCCGATCCAACAACGCTTTGGGTAGCGTGACACATGACCAGAAATCCAGAGCTCGGGATTACCGGGAAGAGGGGTGACCTAGGAGGGGAGGAACTCTGCAGGGATGAGCGCAGGCTGGCCAGCGCGCAGCGGAGCCGGGTCTGGGGACTTGCTGGTGCTTGGGCAGCGCTCGGGCTTGGCGAGCATCGCTCAGGCTGCTGGGTAATGGGTTGGAATCACGGGAAACCTCCTCATGGAAAGATGGGCGAAGCTAGAAAACGCCCTCTGGAAGGTAATGGAAAAAGCTTTGCCGTTTGGGAGCGAACCTTCCTAAAGGTCACAGCCCAATTTTAGGCTGGAGCTCTGCAGTCTGATGCGGCATCATCTGTTCCTTTTGGGATCTAATAGGAAGGACTCTGCCGTCTGCCCTGAATTTCTTCAGAAACAGGGCCTTCCTCAACATCGCCAGTTTATGAGGAAACCTTCCCAGAGCCAAGCTGCCCCCCAGGGACACCGGAAACCCCCCGGCACCTGTGGTGACCGTGCCTGGGCAGGGGGCTGCTGCTGCTGGGAGGACCTCCAGCACCTTTCCACCCGCGCAGTACTGGTACCTCCTCGAGCTCCCGGGGCGGCGGACGGACGGAGGCTGCTTCCGGCAAGCCCCAGCCCAAATGCCAGTTCCTGAGCAGGCAAAAGCAGAGGAACCCAGCGACCTGCTATTCCACCCGCTATGGTTCTCCATGCCTCCGCAGGGACACCCGGGACAGACGCTGGCTTGGGAAGAACTGCACGTCCCCCTCTGCGCCACGGTGCAGGCACTGTGCTCCGCGGGTCCCGGGGCATCCGGCACGCAGCGGCGACAGCGGCTCCTTGTTTAACACGGAAGCGCGACTGGAAAACCCCAGGGGAGGAAGGGATGATTTTCCATTTGCTTCTTGAAACAGATGTCACTTCCCTCCAACCTGTTTGTTTCCAGGACTGTGGGGGTTTAGTCCTTAGAACAATAATATTACAGCGTGTGTCAAATGCTTCCCGACAAAACAAATTGCTCCCACGTTGTGCACAAGGGAACCAGTCAATAATGGAAATAGCTCCAGGGGTAGCATCTCGGTCCAGCCAACACCTGCCCCCGGCAACCTCCAGCACATGGACCCGCACGCACCTGCCCCAAACCGAGCAGTTTGGAGAAGGTTTGAGCTGGCAGCAGCTCTGTATCTGCTAGAAACTCACCCTGAGAAAACACACCATGCACCACCAAGGAATCCCCATCACCTTCCGACACGGAAAACTCTCCCCAAATGCTGAAACACGGGATCGCCGACCTCCCCAGCAGCAGCCAAACCAGCCTGGCCCTACGGGCTGGACCGGAGAGCCCCG
>NW_010259854.1:30396-31251 GCF_000690775.1 Eurypyga helias
CGTAGCAGCCGTACAAGCACTGGGGACACAAAAAGAGAGAGAGAGAGCAGTCGGGTTAGCGAGGGAAACCACCACCCCAGGAGGCCGTGCCGGGGACGGAGCGCGTCACCCGCTCCCGGGGGGTGCCGCTGCCGAAGTCGGCCCGGGGCTGGTGACACACACCACCAGGCTACAGCACCCCCGGTTTTATTTTAGGCGTCGCCACAGGTTGCAGATACGCTCTCCTAAGAGCCCTCCCAATCTGTGAACTGGAAAAGTCGCTGTCAGGTAGGTTATACAGCCAAATGCCCAAATTAACTGTGACCAGTAGGGCTAAGGAACTCTTCCTGCAGGAGAAACACCAAATTTCCAGCACGTCCAGTTGGAAGCGGAGCCCAGCGCAAACCCAACACGCAAAACTGCTTTTGATTTAACAGATCCCGGTATAATTCCCGCTCAGATGGTTTGTTTATTATTAACAAAGCAATTATTACTTTCGGACTCTGCTGGCTTTCAATATAGTGCACGGGGCGGGGAGGGGATGGGTGGGTGTTCAACAGTATATTCCCCCATCCTGTTTTCCTTAGATGGGAGACTCCAACAGCCCAGCAATCAGCTCACAGCTTTCCTGAGGTATTTCCCCTGGAAAATCATGGCACACCATTCTCCTGCCAGTACAGGAGGGACAAATAAGTCCAACTGAGAGGATTTTTAAAGGGAATAATTACATACAGGGGAAGGTAAACCTTCATCTCTAACCCTTCCGTCTGGAAGGCACCTCCCAGACCCTGCAAGCTCGCCAGCCCCGAGCTAGCACGCCCTGCAGCGGGGCGAGCGTGGGGCAGCCGCACGCGTCGCACGCTCCTCGGCGAGCAG
>NW_010259854.1:31284-32877 GCF_000690775.1 Eurypyga helias
TCCGCTCCCGAGGTCGGCCAAATTATAAAGGATTTAAGGGCCGCTGGCTGCTATCACCGAGTTATTTTTAAAATACAAATGACAAGGATTAATAATGCCTTTAAATGTGTCAAGGGTATGTTCCCCACACCAAAACGGCTGGGAGGGAAGCAGAGGGGAAAGACAGCCTGCGGAAAATAATCCAATGCAAAGCTTAAGGTTTAAACCCCCCCCCCCCCGCCTGGGAAAAAGCAGAGCCCTGGTTTTCAGATAATCCCCGACAGCGACTCCTGGCTGCACCGCACCGGGGCTGCCTCACGATGCCTTTAACGTGCAGTCCTGCTGACTCAGGTTGGTCCCCCCTGACCCCCCCTGCCTCCGGAAAGCGGCGTGGTAGCTACAGCATCTCCCAGTCCCACTAGCTTCCCAGCCAGCATGGGAATGCTGGTCCGGAAGAGCCTTCCCCCAGCGAGGGACAGCCAAAATCTCGCCATGATTAAACCAAAACAGCCAACACTGAGCTCCCGCGCCTCACGGCACGGAGCCGGGGAAGCTGCTCCATCTCCAGCTGCCTCGCACGTAATTCCAGAGGTGTCCATGACAAATGACCTAAAAGCATCCCAACCTCCATGAAGCCGGCTGTCAGCATCCCAGCAAACCCTGAGGGTTCACAGAATTCACACAGCATCCGGAGTACACTCATTTTTTTTGCCCTTTCTGGTTTTGGCATGACATGGGATCCCGGCTACGGACCGACACTTTGGGGCTGGATGCTCCAGCCTGCGTGGCCTGGATGAGGGAGACCCAGGAGTAAGCAAGGCCCCTGGCCTTGGGGAGACAGCGGGGAACGCTTCCTCACGGGCACCGAGACATCACCCGGCTGCGGAGAAACGCACCGCGGTGGGAGAAACACTCCCTGGAACCCAGCTCTTGGAATACAGACAGAATGAGCGATGGTGGCAATAAAAACCACATTAATTTTCGGATTAAAAAGCATAAAGAAAACGTTTAAGATATAAATAGAAACCTTAGAATTCCGAGCCTCCTTGTTTTGGAGGATTTTCAAGGTTAATGAGTTGAGCGCCGTTAGGCGACACAAAACCCGAGGTGCGGTAGCACGGAACGTGTGGGTGGGTGAGGAGAAGGGAATTACCTCTCCGGCTGGCCTGAGGAGACAGGCAACCAGGGCAGCCCTACGCCTCCGGCTAAAGCAGCCTTTAAAACGAATTCCTGCTCAGAACAGGCAAAAAGGGCTTCGTTAGCTGGGTTTTCTCTTCCCTTTTCCCCAGCCGGGGAGGGGAAGGCGCGCAGGGCTGGTGTCTGTGGCTGTGTTAATGCTGGGCCGGGCGCTCAGCCAACGCATTAAGTGAAATCGAATTCCTGAAACCAGCTTTAATCAGCAGATTTTTAAGGTTAGAATGACTCTCTCCTCTGGAAGGCTTGCCAAGGTTAATTCTGTCCCGAGCAGGCGGAATTAATGGGCTGGACAGGGGAGAACGGGGTTTTTTCACGATTCTCTTTCAAGTTTACAAAATCTCCAGGAGAACAGAAATGGCATTTCTGCGCCGTCCGAGGAGAAATGCCGCGTCAGCAGCGCGTCGATTCCTGTGCCGA
>NW_010259854.1:32896-33339 GCF_000690775.1 Eurypyga helias
AGCGCCGCGTCGTTCCCGTGGCGAAGCGCGGACCCGAGCCGTGAGCGGTCGTCACCTCCCGCAGCGCAGACGCTCCCCCGGGGAAGCCCCCAGCGGCTCCGGCCAAGGGACACGGATGCCAGCCAGCAGGGATCGCTCCCGGCCCCGCTGCTGTGGCAGGATGGGGATGCCCATGGAGGCGACGGCACGGTCCAGGGCTGCAGCATCGCCTCCCACCATCGCTTTTCAGGGAGAATCATAGAAACATGGAATGGTTTGGGTTGGGAAAGACCTTTAAGACCATCGAGTCCAACCATTAACCCAGCACGGCCAAGCCCAGCACTAACCCATGTCCCTGAGCACCTCGTCCACATGGCTCTTCAATCCCTCCTGGGATGGGGACTCCACCACCTCCCTGGGCAGCCCCTTCCAATGCCTGACAGCCCTTTCCAGGAAGGAATTCC
>NW_010259854.1:33646-40295 GCF_000690775.1 Eurypyga helias
GGCCTGAGGGGTGTGCCTGTCCCTCCCAATGGCACGGGGGGTGCCTGTATCACGGAGCGCTGGGGGTCCCGCTCTGCAAGGACAAACCAGATCACCCACACATCCCCCCCATGAATGTAAAACCCACCCCCCGTCTCCCAGGCCGGGGGTCTAAGCCCCTTCCTTGCAGCCCCCATGCCGCCCCAGAGCCCTGCCAGCCCCACTTCATCCCACACCTTGTCCGAACTGAGGGATAATCAAAGGGAAAAGGGCCTTCTCTGGGCAGAGGGGGGGGTGTATGCAATTACGACTGCCTACCCCCATTTACATGCAGCCCACGGCTGGCAGTATCAAACCTCTGAAAACCGGAGGGCGGTGGGAAAAAAAAATCAAAGTATTAGTGGATTTTTTTTATCTTGAGCTCCTTAAAGTGATTGTGGCTTATTTAAAACTAATACAATAATGCTGAGGTGTTCTTCCTTAACAAGAATATCCAGGGAATGGTACTAGGGAAGCAAGAGAATCAAAAATTCAAGATAGGGTTGGACAGGCTTTGAAATTCTTCTCCCCGGGGGGTTAGACTAGTGGATATTTAAAAACCAGTAACAACCGCCTAGATTTTGTTCAGATTTTCACACCAAACTCCCAATTCCCTTAATAAGAAGCTAAATCAATCTTTAGAGAACAAACCACGTAAGGCCTGTGGCTCTAAGTTATTCAAATATACTTGAGGCTTTAACTTTCAGCGCCCCGGCAGCCGGTGGACAGGACAGCGGGATCTGCGCAGGTGGGTTTGGAAGAAGGACCGTGCCGGAGGGACTGGGCCCCTTGCTCGGCCAGGCAGGATGGGCAAAGGCAGGCACAGCTCTGGAGGCTGGTTCTGGTGCCCGTGTTTCCCATACCAGTCAAAACGCAGCAGTAAAACCCACTCTCTCACCCCTCTCACAGCCATGTCCGTTATCCCTGGTGTCTCCCTCTTTTCACCAATTTTTCCATATCCAACCTTCCTGAAATGGGTTTCTCCAGATGTCACTCAAATCACTGTCAGAGAATCTCTCGGGTCTCTGCAGCAGATGGTCCTTTCTTCAGGACAGGGATGCTAAAGCTGCAGACACATTCCAAACCCATTTAAACATCACATCCAGGTCGCTGCTGTCGGCCGCGGGGGCTGGGAGATGGCAGCAGCTCCCGCCTGCCCCATTCATCAGATTTCAGGGAGAAAGGCCAACGTGCTGCCACAAAACCCCCTGGCTCGATGCCAGCACCGCGCACGGGGAGCCTAACGCCACCCACCTCCCCTCTCCTCCTCGGGGACGCGACATAGAGCCGACCATAACATCGCTCTGTGCAGATGGGACCCGGCTGGGCTTTTGAAATTAGCAGGGTGTGAGCAAGGTTGAACCCTGAGGTGCGAGGAAGCACCGTGGGGAGGGGCAGGCGGGCTGCACCGCAGCTATACTTCCATCTAATACGGCAAAAAAGTGTCCTAACATAGGGAGGCATCTAAAATTTCCCGTTAGTGCAGCAAAACTTCAACCAAAACCCCGCTAGAATGTATTTTCCCACTCCTGGGCTTCGCGAAACACAGACGTGAGACGGGTTGGAGCTTCCTCCCACGTTCACACAGTGACTTTGACCCGGCAAAGCGCAGGGAACGGGCTCAGATCCCGGTGCTGGAGTGAGCTGCGCTGCTGGCACCATTCCACTTTTATCCGTCTCACCAGAACTTCAGCGACTGCCTTCAGTCTGCCAGTCTGGGAGACCCCACGTACAGGCAGCAGATCCCCAAAAACCACCACGGAATTTCTGCGCGGTCGCAAAATCCTAGAGAACCTGCCCTTCATTTCTGGGCTAGAGCTGGCAGGGCTGCAGCCCTGCCCTCCCACGGGCTCCTCTGGTCGCCGCGCAGGCATTCAGCCTGGGGCGGGGATTTTGGGGTTGACCCCATCGGCTCTCTGACATCACCCGCGGTTATCCCCAGGTACCCGTTTCTGGACTGTGCCCAGGGATCCCCTTTGATGGCTCGTCGAGGGAGGAGGGGTTACTGCAGCCTCGAAACCCAGCGCCGAGCTCTATTCACTCGGAAATGTTCAATATTTAATAACATATCTGAATGTTTAATGGAATCTTTTTCCAAACCCTGCCTCCCCTCTGAGGGGTTCTAAAGCCACTGCAAGGATTGAGGCTTTAACTTTCTCACTGTTAGAAACGATTCTTCTAACGACACTGGCTCATTGGCAGAAATCTGCCGTTACGGGTACCGACCTTCGGCACCCCAGCTGCTGAAATCCCAGGCTGTGTGCCTGGCAGACGTCCCTTCGCCCTCCCTCCTGATCCGCGGACCTTTCTGTCCCGCCGCCCCGATCACGGCTCTTCGCCAGCAGACTTCACGTTAATATGAATCCAGCGGGGCTGTCACGCAGTGGGTTAAATTATTATAACAATTAAAGTTGTTTAGAACGGTGTTTCCCAGCCTGCCCAAACCTCTCTTTCCTATACCTGGTCTTTATGCTGGTGGTCTTTGGGTTCGCACGTTTACCGGTGCCGTCTGCTGGCTACCGAGCCCTCCGGCACGTACCCACTGATGTCCTGAAGCTCAGTAACAAACTGAAGCCCAAGGCTGAGGCTTCTTGCAGGGCGTTTACATCCCGCGCAAGCCCAGGCTTCTTCCCTGGCTGGGCACCCGTCTGCGGACTCCATCGCCGTTTCTGGGGAGGATCGAGCAGGCGCATCCCATGCAGGGAAATCCGCCCTTCCATGACGGCGAGAAGCGCGTTGGCTTCCTGACCTTCCACCGCAGAGAAGGGCAACGCCACAGCACACCCCGCGCCACCTATCAAACTCTCCGTTTTTATACTGGTAATTACCTTAATAAGAATTCTTCAAATATTTATGAGAAGAAAAGTGCGGGGTCGGTCGACCAAGCAGTGACGCCTCAACCTCGGCATGCGCTGCACCAGCCCAGCCTGGTGCTCTGCAACCCCAGCAACGGTCGGCAGAGCCACCGAATCCCTCAGCGGCCAAACCCCGGCCCTGCCACACGTGGTGGGAGCCTTGCGATGCGGCGGGGGTTCCACATCTTCCCCACGGAACCACGTCCCGCGGTCGGAAAAGCACAGGGCGCCACTTCTCCAAAAAGCAAATGTGAGACTGCATCCCTACCAGTTGGCTGCTCGCAGCGCCGTGATCTGTAGGCACTGCCCATGCTAGGCTGCTCCAACGGGGGTCGGCCACGCCGCTGCCACTGGGTTATCCTTGAGTTCTGACTACGACCAACCTGATGGAATCCTTCATGCTTCCCAAGGCAGCGACAGGCGCAGCCCGGTCCCGCTGGAGCATCATTGGTATGCAGCCCCGCGCGCCCACCTGCCGTAGCTGCCTGTTCATAAACGCATATTTCTTTATTAATATGGGGATACTTTAATCTCAGTCTAATTTCACCTTTAGGGAAGCTATATCCCGAGGCTGCCGGGAGCTAAAACCCTCCAGATGCAGCGGTGCGATTTGTATTCAAAGCAGCAGGTCTATCTGTCAACATGTTTGTCTCCCCTATCTGCCAGCTCTTATTTATAATCCCATTCAGATTAATGAATGACAGTAGTTCTCATCACAAGAAACTTGATTAATCAATTTAAGTGCTTAATCACCCTGGCCTGGGCGAGATCCGTGTGGGAGGAATGCTGGCTGGAGAGGGATAAAGTTGTGAGACGGCAGGAGGAAAACGTCACAGCTTTCCCTTGGGGAGAATTCAAGCGGGAAGCAAGCGTGCACGGGATCCTCGAAGGGACTATGAGCTTTCCAGGAGCCAAACGTTTCCTTAGGGACGGTGGCCACGGCCAGCGAGTCACAAAATGCCCTTTCCAAGCCACCTCCACATCTGACACAAAAGATGTTCAACAGCTCCTGAATTGTGGACACTGAGCCTGAGGGCATGGAAAACTTGGAAGGACCTGCCCTTCAATCCTCCTTCCAAGTGATCCCTTGATTAAAAAGCATTTACATAACCTGAACCAAATTGCTGTGTATGCCAACATTACACCTTCCCATTCCAATCTCCAGTCCTTAGACTTCCACTGTCGCTCACACGCAACGGCAGGAGCTCCCGTAAGCAGGCGTTTCGGGGTGTCTTCCAGGACACGCTGCTGTAGAAGCACTAAGTTTACATTGCTCGCCACCAAGTTATAAATATTCATCCCTGTCCCCAAAACCCAAACAGCAAAGCACTGATTTCTCAAGATCCGTGCGCCTGAACGTCCTGAAGTTCACTGCCGGCGAACCGCTGAGCGTTGCTGACACTCAATAAGCAGCAAAAAGGACGACGCTTTACCTGTATTCATTTGTCATCAGAGAACGGAAAGAGGGTTTTCCTGAGAGATAACGAACACTGGAAGAGGCCTCTACAGCAGGGATCCCAGGACCCTCTGCACGAGCAGCGGCTGAATTTCAGAGCCCTTCCTGGGGTCTGCCAAGGAGGCATTCCCTCCGGGAGTTTGGAACTTACCGCTCTGCTCCCTAAGAGTTCCACAGGGCTGTTTATCCATACGGCAGTAGGGCTGCCGCGGAGGGAAAACTGACACAACAGCAAGAATCTTCCCAGTGCCCTGATACATTTTGGAGCATACAAGGGAAAAGTGCCAGCGAAGACCAAGTTTTCTTCTTGCTTGTAAAATAACAACAATTTTGACCGCCAGCACGCAAAGCAGGGATGTTGTCAGAGGATCTGCCTGCCCGCTCGACTCATCCTTTCCTGTTGTGCTTGCCACTCCTGTTTCACACGATCACACAGGTTGGGAAAGACCTATAAGACCATCCAGTCCAACCCTCAACCCAACACTCCCGTACCCACCAGACCATGTCCTCAAGCACCACGGCAACACGCTCCTTGAACACCTCCAGGGACGGCGACTCCACCACCCCCCTGGGCAGCCCGTCCCAATGTCCACGTTTCCTGGGCACCCTTCTCCTCCGTGGCACCTGGCATTGTAAATAATGCACTGCCACCTTGCTCGTGGCCTCCTCACGCCCTACGGCTACCGATGCTTCCTACTTTGAGGCACCCTAGCATGGCACACCCCGCAACAGCAACTAGCAGCACACGCTGTCGGAGGCCAACGAGCACCAGAGAGCACACCACCGCGTGTGAAAGCCACCCCATGCGCACATCAGACTTGGATTTCAGCTGCAAAGCCCTTCCAGCGCTAAAGCGCGCCCAACGACACGCGTGGTAACATGCTGTGGTGTCACGCATCCCGCGGGCAGAACGTCTGAGGGCACAGGCAGGAGAATGCACCTCCAAGAATAGAAACTGCACAGTGAAGGCTTATCTCCCTCCTTCTCCGCGTCATAGTCCCAAAGTCACAAGCCACGTGGTGATTATCTTCCATTACCATGCTGTGTCCTCTTCCTTAACTTCCTAATAAATGTTTATCTCCGAGGAAATTCTGCAGAAAAGACTGAATTTGCATATAAATAATAGACATGTCAAGACATGAGATGCTGGGATTTGGTATTCCAATTCAGAGGGCTGGAGCACCTCTGCTATGATGAAAGGCTGAGTGAGTTGGGCTTGTTCAGCCTGGAGAAGGGAAGGCTCCGGGGAGACCTTAGAGCCCCTTCCAGTGCCTGGGGGGCTACCAGGAAGCTGGGGGGGGGGCTTTCTACAAGGGCAGAAAGTGACAGGACAAGGGGAAACGGGTTTAAATTGAAAGTGGGGAGGTTTAGATTGGATATCAGGAAGGAATTCTTCCTGCAGAGGGTGGAGAGGCACTGGGACAGGTTGCCCAGAGAAGCTGTGGATGCTCCATCCCTGGAAGTGTCCAAGGGCAGGCTGGATGAGGCTTGGAGCAACCTGGTCTAGTGGAAGGTGTCCCTGCCCATGGCAGGGGGTGGGACTGGGTGGGCTTTAAGGTCTCGCTCTGGACTCGCTCCAACCGGTCTCAACTCCCGTAAGGAGCGTGCCTGACCACTGCAGGCAGCAGGAGAAGGGTGGAGAGGGCTGCATGCTGCAAGGAGTCCCCCACACAGTGGTACATGATGTGAACATGGTTAGCCTCAGAGAGGGTGAAAAAATGACAGTATTTAACGAAACCAGGAGTTCCTCCTTTGCTGCTTACTGTCACCCCGAGCCATCCTCATGGGCCTGCTCCGGCAAGGAAGGGTGAGCCCTTTGGGAATGGGGGGTATGAGGAGGAAGGGCGGGGGCACGGCACGTTGCAGGGTGCAGCAAAGGCCTTGGCCGCGTCGTTGGCTTAAGGGAGGGCTCTGATGGCTACCAGGGTGGTCGGGAGACCGCGGGTACCACTGCAGCGTTTCCATGGCAACGGCCAATCGGAAGCAGGATTCCTTCCCCATCAGTGGAGATGGCTCAAGGATCCATTACCCTTGGCCATGGCAGGGTGAGCCCGGATGCGGACACATCCATGGGATGCACAGGACTGCCAGCTCGGCAAAGCACTCGCTTCCTCCTGGATTCCCTCGAGCCGGAGTCTCCCCAGCCAAGCGAGCGGAGGGATTTCAGACTTGGCAAGAATCTAGGTGACAGATCTTCCCGAAGTGCAAATTGCCACAGTTCCACTGAAGTCAGCAGAGATGTGACAATTTACACCCACTTAGGCTCTGCCACCGGGTAATTAGCACATTGCAAATAACTGGAAACATTCTCCCAAATAGA
>NW_010259854.1:40348-42528 GCF_000690775.1 Eurypyga helias
CCACATTTTTTTCCTAGGATTAAGCAAGCTTGCAGGCTTCTCCACTGGCTTATTTTAATATATTCCTGGATCAAACCAAAAGTATCATCTAGTTACCAGTCTTTTTGTTTCCCTAATGAAACCAGGGTGAAACCCTAAAAATGTTTATATAGGCACTGATGGGGTTTATATGTATATGTATGTATATGTCTTTTGTAGTGTATGTATTTTTTATATATTTATATATATACTTCACGGAGAGGGTGGGGAGGCACTGGGACAGGTTGCCCAGAGAAGCTGTGGATGCCCCATCCCTGGGAGTGTCCAAGGCCAGGCTGGATGAGGCTTGGAGCAACCTGGGCTAGTGGAAGGTGTCCCTGCCCATGGCAGGGGGTGGGACTGGGTGGGCTTTAAGGTCCCGTCCAACCCAAACCGTTCTGTAACTCTGATTCTGTGATACACATACTGCTTTTCACAAGGTAATCGGAAACACCAATTTTTGGCTGGCATTAATTAGCAACTACACTGAATATGCTTGCAATATATAGCAGTGGGGAATGAGAGGAAGCAGACGGTGACGTTTGCCACCGGAGCATGGGCAGGGCTACTAACTCCTAATGGCATGTAATACCAACATGCTGCACCACTTCTCTCCTAATCAATACCCAAAAAGCTGAAGCAGACCCAACCACTCCTACTTCCACACTGGGCTGAGTAGTCTAACAGCAGTCCCGGGAAAAGCGGGATTCAGTTAAGTAGGAATTAAGGATGTGACTGCACCCAATGCCCGCCAAGCTGGTTCCGTGAGGAACTGCACGTCAAGCCAACCCCATTCTGTTCTCTCAGGAGGTTCAAGGTAACGTATTGGTAAGGCACTTAATGATTCGTGGGGCGTTTGACTTGGTACCGAACGGCATCCTAATACTGAAAAAATCGGGCTCTCCACCATCCTTACACACCCACTGGCTGGATGAAAAGCTGGCTGGCTGACACATCTTGAGAGGTCGGCTGGGAACTCTAACTGAATAGCGGGCTCTGGGAGAGCAGGCTCCACCCTGGAGAGCCACAACTCCGGAATAATTAAGGCTTGGAGTGGGCAAACGACTCAGCCCGTGCGTGTGTGGCACCAAACTGCTGTCATGACGCGCTTACAGCCAGCGGTGTGCTGGCGAGGGTCTCTGCAGGACAGCCGGAGAAACCGACAGATCTCTCCCTTCGCCCCAGCGATAATCGCACCGCGCTGCCCTACCAGTCTGCCTGGTTAGAACTGCTTTAAAGAGGGGAAATGTCCACAACAGATGCCCATCCCTGCCCTTTTCCCGGGATACGGATGCTCTTGGAGCCTATTTAACGCGATTCCCATACCTCAACAACAAACAAAGCCACTAAACCATCCCTGCTTTTGCCTGCTCGTGACGCACGCTCACTCATCTGCTCCCAGAGCCTTCCGCATCCTCGGAAGCTGTCGGGAAGTGGGAGCAGAGCAGGGTATCCACGAGAGGAGCCGGAGGCAGGGTGATGGTCCACAACAAGCCGTTTAATACCTGCTGCCACCCCGGCACGGGCAGGAAGAAGCGGGCGGCAGCCCCAGGGGTCGGAGGAAGGGGACATGCAGCCTCAAACGGCCAGCATGAGGCCAGCAACTTCCACCTGCAGCTCTGCTCGGGACACCGGACCTTTCGGAGTTAAAGCCTGCTGTAGGGTGTCCACCAGCGGGTAGTTCAGGGCCTTCAGCCACGTGGACATGTTTGAACATCACCGGCGGGGACTGGGAGCTTTGCTTCCCAAGGGCTTGCCACCTTCCCCCACGGCAGAGCCAGCCTTCCCCGTCCCCTCCCTCGCAGCACGGTTCGTTATTAGCCAGGGCAACAGAGGGTGTCCGATGGTGAGGGGGGGATAAATCATCGTTCTCGGCTAAATGGAGTGGCGCAGATCTGCCAGAGACGCCGGCTCTCACCAGCAGCGCCAGTAACGACGACTGTGCGCGCGGGGGACGCGACAAGCTGCTGCTCTGCTGATGGGGTACCTGCAAGGCGCCACGGGTCACGTCTCAAAGGCAAGCTCTGTCACAAGCAGCGTCTTTGCTCAGAGGCTGACGATTAATGCCGCTCCTCAGACAAGGAATGGGCTTCCCAGCTTGAGCCGGGAGAAGCCCAAGGACAGGCAGGGGCCTCGCGGCTCCCTCTCCAGCCACCGCCGAG
>NW_010259854.1:42660-44389 GCF_000690775.1 Eurypyga helias
CCCTCCCGCCCCCCAGCATGCGTTGCTCTGCTGGACGGTGAAGGGCTTCTGCGTGAGACATCAGGATCTCCGGAAGGCACTATCCTACAGCCTAAGCTACCTTCCACTCCGTAGCTATGCTGCTGCCAAGGAGAATGATTTATCTCTGCAATTATAATTTACATTTTAATAAATAATCCCGCAACAAACACGTCAGAGTTATCTCATCTCCAGCGTCTAACCTTCTGGATGCCAGGCAGCACGTTCCACTGCCTACATTTATAACTTCCAACCCCTGGGACCGCTGTGCGACCTGTTCACACCCTTATCCAGGCAGCCCCCCGCACTTATGTCCAAATTAACAAAAAATCCATCATCTTATGCCTCGTCCATGTAACCTTTATTAAAACAGGCCTTCGCAGCCCTTCTCTGGAAGGGAAGCCTCTGCACTGCTGTCCCAGCTGCGGCTCCAAGTCAGCGGAAAGCCCAAGCCGTGGAGCGGGGACCGCACCGCACGGAGACCAGCCTGGAGACACTCATGGATCGGGTTTTCAAGACCAAGTCACTGAGCCAACGCACGGCTCCCGCTCTGCGAACAGGAGTTTGGGATAACTCACCTGAGAGCCCGGAGAGCCATTCCAGCCATGGCTGCATCACCACGACCGACAGCAAAACCCAGTTACAGCTGGATCTTTCTTTCCTGGGTTGTTTCTTTCCCGGTGGCATTACTGAAGCGCAGCAGGACAGGCACTGCAACGAGCGTCAGGGGAAGGCTCCCGGGCTCCGCTCTCTGCGGTAGTTTGCAAAAAGCGCGTAACAACTATTTACGAACATAGAAAGATGCAGGGACATCAGCCCGTGCCAGAAAGCCCAGCATCTTTAAACAAGGAATAAAACAATGCCTGAACTCCGCAGCGAAACGAGGCGTCAGCCGCGACGCACCGGCCCCTGGGACGCGACAGCCGGTGTTCCATGCCGTGGGAACACAGCACTCTGCGGGTTTGCCTTTTTAACCAAAGAGGAGCAGCTTCCCACGTGGATTTTTTCAGCGTTAACAACACAGACGAGCACGTTACCGCAACCGCCGTGTTTGGTTTTCAAACAGGAGAGGGTGATACACGGAGACACCCCGAGCCTTCGCACGGCAAGCAATTATCCGCGGCACAGAGCGCCTCAGGGAGGCTTTTCCACCAAAAGCCCTACCTGCTCTGCGGAGGAACCTCTTGCCCTGCCCCTTCCTACGCCTGCCTTTTCCATGGATCCGGAAACCCTCGGGTTCAACCGCACCTTATTACATTTCAGAGCCTTTGGATGGCAGCAGCAAAGTGTTCTGCGCGATAAACCAGAGCGCAGCAGAGGTTTGATGGGTTTGCTTCTCCTTTCTACATGCTATTAAAATTTAGCAGACGCCATAATAACCAAGCTGCATTTTTTTCCACATTTAAGTCAATTGACTTTCAAGTTTTATCTTTCCACGTACTCTCAAATCCAATAAAGTTGTTTCCGCAGTTCGGGAGGAAGATACTGGGGAGTATCTCGTTCTGAGGAGAGCAGTCCCGTGAGCAAAGGCCAGATATTCAATTAAAGTGCCAGTGGCCATCGGAGACAAAGCAGGGAAGTTCTAAAATTTACTGTCTTTCCCCGCTACAGTTAGCTTAAAAAAAAAAAAATCCAGGGCAATTAAACTACTGACGTGAGGAGCACCGAGGTGCCGCATGGAGCGTGCTTGGGGCTCGCTGGGAGCCCTGCC
>NW_010259854.1:44401-44701 GCF_000690775.1 Eurypyga helias
GTGGGGCGCCCGGCCCCGCAGGCCTGGGCCCCTGACCCCCGCCGCTCCCCTGGGACATCAAGGTCCAAGGGCTGGCCCCGGATTGGTTTGGTCTGGTCTGGCACAAATCCCTAGCTGGGCCCCTCCGCGGCTTCAGTAGCTTGCAGGGGTTCAGCTTGCAGGGGTTCAGCAATGTGCCCCCTCCCAGCAAGTGCATCGCCTTATTCTGGGGCTGAAGTGAATTTTAACAGGGGACCCAGCATCAAAATCCCTAGACCTCTCTGCTTTTACCTTCGCTCAGTTCAAATCAGAGTTCCTCTG
>NW_010259854.1:44739-46503 GCF_000690775.1 Eurypyga helias
GCAGGAAAGCTGTGGGGCGATGGCTACGTGGGGCTGAGGAGCAGTTAGCCCAGGGCCAGCTCCGTCCCTGCAAGCAGGGGCTCTGCTTTTCACAGCACAGGGGACCTTTGGCTCCGAAAGGAATCGCTCCTCTCCGGGAGCCGCAAACACTGATGCGAGGCCCAAGGTCACCTTGCCCGCCGGCGGAAGGCCTCCGGCTTGGGCTGCATCCAGCGCCGGTCGCGCTCTCCTGGTGGAGGTCACCTCTCCGCAGGGCCCGCTGGCCACTCCAAAATGACAAGGAAGGAGGAGAGCTCCTGTCAGCACTCCCTGGGGGGGAGGGATGGTGAAGGGGGGACAGAAACAGGGGGGCAATGCAGGCGAAGGTCGCTCTGTACATGAGCTGGAGGGCTACTGATGCACGGACGGGTCCAAAATTAACCCCTCCAAACATCGACCCCTTAGCTGCCCGAAAGGAGAGTCGGAGCGCAGTGATGTCATTCGGGGAGGATCCTCGTGATCCCTGCAGCCAGACCCCTCTCCGCAGCACCTCCAACGTCACCAATCTAATTACAACCATCAGCTTGTGCTAACGTGTGGGAAGGGGAACGAGCCGCACCCCAAGTGCCGCCAAGGCAAAGCAGAACACCTCTGCGAAGGGCCCAGCAAGGCCTTAACTGGAGAGCTGCTCCATCTGAACCCACGGATAAAGCAGGGAGTCGTATACGAACATTCCTCCTTCCAGCTGAGTCAGGATACAGAGGATGAAATGTGAACCATATAGCCAACCAGGTCACTTGCGTCCCAAACCCGGGGGAGGAACTTGCGTGCTTGTCGCAAGCGCTGATTTACGAGCAGTTTGAAAACGGGGGCATTCTTCCTCCTGGAATTCCCTCCCGGATTGCGTGACGAGGCACACGCGATGCTCAGGCCGCAGCAGACCACGGGCACGTGCTCTGACCACGGGCTGGACTGGGCGCTCAGGGGAGCCCCGACTCCACGCACCTGGCAAACCCCTTCCCTGGATTTTGCCTTCCTTCTCACCTGAGCACAGCCAGGCAGTATGGGGAGTGGAAACCGGCAGCTGTAAATTTGGGTTATGACCCAGCATCCCACGGATGCTCTCACTCTCCCCAGCTCATGGGGGTTGGGGGGGGTGTGTTCAAGCAGCCTCCTCATGCCACGTGGACGTGGTCCAAGGAGGTCATTCATAACAGCCCGCAAACACCCGCGATTAGGTCCCCAAATATTTGCCTCCCTTGAAAGCTGGGAACCTCTCGATCCTACAACAGTTTTACCAGTCAGACAAAAGCTATTAATGAGAGTGAAACCTGCACTATCCCCGAAGGGGGATGGGAAAAGAAACCAGCGCTGGAAGTAAAGATCCAGAGAAGCTCCATGACAGATGGTGCTCTACAAAAGGTCAACCCTTGGCTCGTTCCGCTGTTCATTATTTATTAACAATCTCTCTGACGTTGGCGATGCCGCAAGAGTCCAGCGCTATGCAGATCATAACGTGCTGGTTTATGGTTCAAGGTCTCCTGCAGGTACAGCAGGAAGTTCGCCAAGCGATTCACAGAATCACGGAACGGTTTAGGTTGGAAGGGACCTTAAAGCCCACCCGGTCCCACCCCCTGCCATGGGCAGGGATACCTTCCACTAGCCCAGGTTGCTCCAAGCCTCGTCCAGCCTGGCCTTGGACACTTCCAGGGATGGGGCTTCTCACCCCGAACAAGGCAGCCACGGTCACGCCGGTTCCGACGGCCGTTCCAGCGCAGGGCTGAG
>NW_010259854.1:46606-51726 GCF_000690775.1 Eurypyga helias
TGCACATCCAGAGGCTGCGCTGCTCTTACAGGCAGCACCGGGAGCAGCCGGGAGAGCGCAGCAATGCAGCAAAGCAGAGGAACCTTCTGCTCCGCAGCAGCAGCTGCTCTTGCAGTGCACAAAGACACCAAAAGACAGTGCCATGTTGGCCAGGGACAGTCCCTCCCTGTCCGGAGCTACCGAACATGATCCTGACCCCCCTCTGTAAACCTGCTTCCAGCGCCTCACCTTCATTTCCCCCTCAGCCCTGCCTCCCACCGTCGGAGCGATGGCTACCTCGGATCTCCCTCAGGAGCCGGGCTACCTAGCACCCATGCATGACCCTCCGGCATCAGCCCAGCCCGGATGGGTTGGGGGACACCCCGAATCCGGGAAGCTGCTCCCCCCAGGAGGGCAGCTGCCCCGGGGGGTGCGAACAGCAGCCGGCTGCTGTTGCAGCAGGAACATCTCTGTGCTTCCTGCTTTCGGCTCGCAGGATGGGAAAGCAGCTACAGGCTCACCTCCAAAGGGTGAATTCAAGTGTGGAAGGAGATACAGAGCAAGACTGTGCTTGTACCAAGTCACCTCCCCCCGGGGTGTGTTTGGGCAGGAGCCTCATCAGCCCCGCGAGACACCGGAGGGCAACAAGAACCCAAAAAGCAGAAGGGACTCCATGTATCTGGGATATCTCCACACCTCGCCGAAACCACGGACACGTCACTCAGTGTCTCTGCAAGGCACTAGGGACCGGCATCCAGTACTCAGGCAGCGCTTGGAGGCCGGGCAGGTTACCAGCCTCTGTCCTGGGGGAAGGAAAGCACGAGCTGGTTCTTCCAGGGAGCAATCCGAACGAGGAGCGGAAGCAAAAGCAACGCTAAAGGCTGCCAAATGGAAAGAAAACCTGGGAGCTGGCAGTGACAAAGCAAGAGACGTTTCTGTTACACCTGACCCCATCACTGCCCCCAAGGAACCATCGGCGTAAGCATGATTATATCAATAAAAAATAAAAACATCGTAAAGAGTAGCTGGGCAGAGTAAGTTTATTACTAATTATGAGCAGCCTGACGTGCCCAGACTCCTTGTAAATAAAACAAAGTCCATTTTTAATGTCTGCTTCCACGACTTCCAGATAAGAGACAAATCTGCTTCCAAGGTCGCACCTCGTGTAACACATCAAGAGCTTTACTCACGTCTACGGCAACCTCCAACCGGCCTCCTGCTTCCCACCGGATCCCAGCATCCTGGAGCGTGACCGTGTTTCCTCTCCCTCCTCAACAAGCGTTCACCAGCGAGTACAAACCGGAGTTCACTTGAGAGACAGGGCAAGTTCTACACACAGATCCGTGGGGTTTATAAAGTCCCAAAATACGGAGGTCACCCTGGGTTTTTATCCAGGACAGCACAAGCCCCACAGGCAGACAGCAAGAGACTGTTTAGGCAACAGACAACCCGTTCTGTGTATGAGCAACAGCGGTGCTCTTGCGGCCGTGGGCTGAAAAAGGCTGGAAAAAGCTGAAATAAGGCTTCCTCCATTCACCTAACTGCCAGAGTACAGGCCGCACCAATAAGGCTTGTGCTCTCACCCTGCAGTATCTGCCAGCACAAGCCCCACAGGCAGACAGCAAGAGACTGTTTAGGCAACAGACAACCCGTTCTGTGTATGAGCAACAGCGGTGCTCTTGCGGCCGTGGGCTGAAAAAGGCTGGAAAAAGCTGAAATAAGGCTTCCTCCATTCACCTAACTGCCAGAGTACAGGCCGCACCAATAAGGCTTGTGCTCTCACCCTGCAGTATCTGCCCTGCCCACGCAGTGCTCTTGCGGCCGCGGGCCGAAAAAGGCCGGAAAAAGCTGAAATAAGGCTTGCTCCATTCACCTGACAACTGCCAGAGTACAGGCTGCACCAACAAGGCTCGTGCTCTCACCCTGCAGTATCTGCCCTGCCCACGCCGTGGAAGCTCATGTGGCAGTGAGAACTGGGATACTAATGGACCGAGATGCTCATGGACCGGGATGCTCATGGACCAGGATGATCATGGACCAGGATGCTCGCAGACCGAGACGCTCATGGACCGGGATGCTCATGGACCAGGATGCTCATGGACCAGGATGCTCGCAGACTGAGACGCTCATGGACCGGGATGCTCATGGACCGGGATGCTCACAGATTCAGATGCTCATGGACCGGGATGCTCATGGACCGGATGCTCGCCGACTCGATGCTCATGGACCGGATGCTCGCAGACTGAGACGCTCATGGACTGGGATGCTCACAGATTGAGATGCTCATGGACTGGGATGCTCATGGACCAGGATACTCAGGGACCAGGACGCTCGGGGACCAGGGTCTGCACAATCAGTCTGGGGTCCTGCTGACCAGGGGCTTCCCAACACCTCTGCCCTTGCGTCAACCCTAACAGCAAACCCAGGCATTTACAGTTCTTGAGTTTAACGTGAGCGACTTAAAGCTTCTCCACCTGAGACAGAGCGAGCTTCAGCCCAAAGGTTTGAAGGTGGGGAGCAGCCGCGCAGACCCACACCCCACTTCTTGCTGCTGGTCCTCTTGTAACAAGACTGAACTAAACCAGTACTGCAGCACCTTCTGCAGAGAAAGGGACCATCTTTACATCCCCTAACACTCCTAATGAAACCGAGCCGTCACCGCAACATAAAGCCCTACACAGCTCCGAGGCACTGAGCCTCCGTATTTTATTTCTCAGCTGTGTACCTACCACTTAACTCTGGAAAATATTACTTATAAAAGATGATTCCTCAAAGCAAAGTTTGGAATTTTATTACGCCTCTGGGCTAGATCAGCTGATCTTTGAAGAAATAAGGTTGTACCCTTTTCATTTGATACCCGCAGGCCAATATTTTAGCGGTGAGAGAGGTCGAGAAGAAAAAGGTCCGCGGGGCTGTTGCCACGGGATGCGCGTTTTGGGCAGCGAGACCGGCATTGCCAGCTCAAAGGGCTGCCACGTAGCCTTAATGCAGCACGCTGGGACAGGACGGATTATCCCTGCCTAGGTGGGAAAATACCACGCAAAGGGCTGTGAAGCAGCACGTGGGAAGCGCTCAGGGACGCAGACAAACACTGAAAGTAACATTCAAAGAGTTAAGAGCAAGAAGAAGGAATCCCCGTGATGCCACGCAGTTGGCAGCAGTTGACATCGAGACTTCTTAACCTCAGTCGTCAAACCCCGTCCCAATTCCCACAGCGCTCCCTTGACAACAAGCACGTCTATTACTGCTTTTCAACTCCATTTTGCTGCGTGAGCCACCACATTTGTCCCTTTCGGAGCCTTATTTACTCCTCAGAGAGGGCAGGAGGCACAGACGGAGTCAGCCGTGAAGGAGCACTCCGCAGAGGAGCCCTGGACGCCCATAACGCCCGCAGGAGATGCTCAGGCTGAGGGAGAATCACGCACTCAGCTCGGGCCCATCCAGGCTGTGCTGTGTCCGGCCTGCTGGGGTGAGCACGCTCGGCTCTGTACCCAGAACCCCCCCAGCTGCCCTCAAACCCGGGCGGAGGAGATGGCCCCGGGGAGAGGACACCCTTGGTTAGGCAGGAAACCTACGGCCATCACAACATGGAAACCCAGTTACCGTCACGCCCTTGTTTTTTAGAAAAAACACTACAAAAAAATAAAGAAAACCAAAAAAGGAGACTCCCCCTCTGTAATGCTCTGCAGCCAAGGAAGTGTCACTGTCTCAGGAAGGGAATGGCTCGTCTCAAGGTCATTTAGCCGAGTTGACCCGGCAGGTCACAACGTAACGCTGTTTTAAAGCCCCATTAAGTTATATTTTTATTTCCCTGCCACTCTCTGATCCCACATCTTTCTGTTGCAATGATGCCAGAGAGGAACCAGTGCAACCAGTGAGCACCACCGAGGTCACTCTGGTGAGCCATCCACCCGGGTTGGAAAAATCTGGGCTCGGATCCGGCGAGGAGATGGGCCTTCACCACCACCTGCCACCGCTTTGGAGCAAAGCAGCCAAATTCTGCCAGAGGACCCGGGGCATATGTCACGTTCGAAAGGTAAAAGAATTCCCACAGACAACCAGTGAGGAAAACCAATGGAAAAGTGACATTTCCGGACACACACGGAGCGCTTTCGGCACCTGGCACAATGGTGATATGGGGGCACAGGAGGGTCCCCCGGTATTCCAGGGGATTGGCTCTTGCAGCTCCTCCTCTGCCAATGCTTTCCTGGGCTGGGCTGCTTTTGTCTTATTAAGGAACAGCAGCGATCTGCTCCGGTTCCCCGGAGGGAAGCACACACCTTGGTGTAGGACGCGGCTCAGCGTGGCGCAGCGGCAAGAAGCTGATCCTTCCCGGCAGTGTAAGCCCAGCGCTACCGGCGTCACTGGATATGGCTATCGAAAACCAGCTTCTATTTTAGCTGTGACTTGATCCATACTCTGACTTGGGTAGAGGTGCTGATCAGTGTTTGCTGCTTGCAAACCGTCATGTGAAGCGACAAAGCCAATTCGCTTTAAAACAAATCGATTGGAGAGCATGAGATTCACCAACCTTCGTTTTTTCTAGCAGAAAACGGGCTCTGGATAACCATTTCATATTCAAAAACTAGATCTCTGGTTTAACCTCTCAGAGCAACATGCAGCTCGGGGGAGGCTGCCAGTCCATCACCGTGCTTCCCACCAAATCGGTGCCGGGATGTTCCCGCGCAGGGGCTCTGCAGACAGAGCTGTCTGTCCTGAATGGGCCTGCCCCGGCTTTAGGGAGCGGATCCATCGGCCCAAATCGCCTGCGGATTGCACCGCAGTGCCACCAAAACGCCCTCCGCTGGGACACCTCTGCCTTCCCTTCCTGTCAGACAAAGTGCCTCCGGTGCCCCGGGAAAGACAAACCACCCTTCGGTCGCAGCCTGTTTCCAACGAGCAGTTGCTTTTGTACTTGGCTTAATTTTACCCTTTGGCCAAGGAAGGGAATGGTCAGTCTCCTGGCAGGAAACACGCGACTTTCCGCTTCCTTCCCATCTTATTCCACAGTGACACTGTTGAAATTTGTGGTTTCCAATAGGGTTTCTCTCGGGTAACATACATCGGCCAGCCAACGCCGGCACAGCGCTGTTACCCAGCACGTCAGCAATCCCACGGTGTTTCCCCCTAAACGGCTCCAT